>NW_007248728.1:48502-50241 GCF_000164805.1 Carlito syrichta | reverse complement strand
ACTGCACTCCAGTCTGGGCGACAGAGTGAGACTCCAACTCAAAAAAAAAAAAAGAATGGGGCATGGAGGATTCTGAGTGCTGACAGGGCTGTTTCTTCATTGGGTGTGGGTACATGGGGTGTTGACTATGAAAATTCATTAGCCGGGTTCAATGGCTCAACCTGTAATCCCAGTGCTTTGGGAGGCCGAGGTGGGTGGATTGTCTGAGCCCACGGATTCAAGACCCGCCTGGGCAACTTGGTGAGACCCTCCATCTCTACAATAAATCAAAAATTAGCCAGGTGTGGTAGCACGCTCCTGTAGTAGCAGCTACTTGGAAGGCTGAAGTGGAAAGATCGCCAGAACCCAGCAGGCCCACGCTGGGGTGGCCATGAGTGTGTGTGCCACTGTGCTCCAGCCTGGGCAAAGGAGTGAGACTCCAACTCAAAAAAAAAAAAAAAAAAAAATTTCATTAAGTTATCCACTTATGATTCATGTACTTTTTTGTATAAATGTTATACCTCAAAGCCAGGCTCGGTGGCTCAGCCTGTAATCCCGCACCTTTGGGAGGCTGAGGTGAGTGAATTGCCTGAGCCCGCGGGTTCGAAACCCGCCTGGGCAGCGAGACCTCATCTCTACGATAAATAAAAAAATCAGCCAGGCATGGTAGCGCATGCCTGTAATTCTGACTACTCGGAAGGCTGAGGCGGAAGGATCGCTAGAGCCCAGCAGATCGAGGCTGCGGTGGCCGGAAGCGGCCACTGCACTCCAGTCTGGGCAACAGAGTGAGATTCCAACTCAAAAAAAAAAAAAAAATGTTATACTTCAATAAAAAGTTTACCCCAATGTATAAAAGACAAATAAATTGAGCTACTTGTATCACATAAATAAATCTTTAAAATGTTTCAAGTAGAGAATGAGTTATTAAAAATATTTTGGGGCAACCCTCCCCCTGGGCCCCTACACTGGGAGCTTTTCTGTCCTCTCAATAAATCCTGCTTTCTTATATATATATATATGTAGTATGATTCATAGAAATTGTAAAAGAGCCTAGCACTACATATTGTTTAAGCAGACATACCCAGATAGGACAAATAAAAGACACACAGAAGTTTCCTTTTAGTGGGAGAGCAAGGACTGAGATCCCTCAAGGGACCCCAAAGTTTGTTTAGTTTGATTTCTTAAGCTGGGTTGTTCTTATCATTGGTATTCATTTTATTATTCTGAATACTTCATATTTTTCTGATCGAAATATGTTATAGTTAAAAGAACTCAGTGTTGAGAGAAAGAGAGAGAAAGAAAGAAAGAAAAAGAAAGAAAGAAAGAAAAGGAAGGAAGGAGGGAGGGAAGGAAGGCAGAAAAGAAAAGAAAAGAAAGGCAGGCTGGGAACAGTGGCTTATGCTTGTAATCCCAGCACTTTGGGAGGCCAAGGTGGGAGGGTTGCTTGAGTTCGAGAGTTTGAGACCAGCCTGAGCAACATAGGGAGACCCTGTCTCTACAAAAAATTAAAAACTTAGCCAGGCAGGCAACCCTCTTGGGTCCCCTCTTTTTTGTCCTCTCAATAAATCCTGATTTAAAAAAAAAAAAAGAAAGAAAATTAGCCAGACACCGGGTGGCACGCGTCTGTAATCCCAGCTACTCAGAAGGCTAAAGTGGAAGGAGCGCCTGAGCCCAGGAGGTCAAGGCTACAGTGAGCTGTGATGGTGCCACTGCACTCCAGCCTGGCAACAGAATGAGATGCTGACAAAAAAAAAAAAAAA
>NW_007248728.1:35564-47660 GCF_000164805.1 Carlito syrichta | reverse complement strand
GAGCCCAGCAGGTCGAGGCTGTGGTGGCCGGGAGCGGCCACTGCACTCTGGTCTGGGCAACAGTGAGACTCCAACTCAAAAAAAAAACAAAAAACTTGCTTCTTATGTGAACCTTTTTCAGATGTGCCTGTAAGATACAGGTAGCTCAATGCATGTGTCTTTTTTTTATATGAGCGCGTTGTTCTCTCCATGGACAGAAAAAGTGATTTTCTAAGCCAAGGTCTGGTCCAAACAGTTTGCTGCCTGGATTTGAATGGTGCAAGAGAATCAACAAGCGGCTGTCAGCACGGGAAGTCTCTGCACACAGAGATGTCACTCATTGCAGGCGCGTTTCATCTGTTTCTGAGGCCCTGTGTGGAACACAGCCTCTGAGAAAAGCACTTCTCACCACTTGAAACCCACCGAAGCATGCCCAGCTTCTAGGGACTTCCAGGAATGCAAACCAGCTGCCTCTGCAGCCAGGAGCAGAACTCACCGCACAGTGAGCAGGCTGGAGGGATCCCAGGCTCTGGGGGCTGTTTTTAAGGGAGAGAAATCGGTCCTACCTCTGTGGAGGCTGATGATTCGCTGTTTAACTCCAACCAGAGCTAAGAGTCTGGAGGCTCGTGAACGGCACCGGCGGTGGCAGGAGGCACAGGAAAGCCACCTGGTTATCACCTCATCACACACCTGTCTGCACAGCCGACTTCTCGCTCTTTCCAATATGCATTAAAGCAAAGTCTCTCCTGGGCAGCTGGGTGACGGCAAAGGTGTTGCTGTTCTGAACAGTAAGAAAATAATGATTCTGCTGGGCATGGTGGCTCATGCTTGCAATCTCAGAATTATGGGAGGCAGAGGCAGGAGGATCGCCTGAGCCCAGGAGTTCGAGACCAGCCTGGGTGACATGGCAAGATTTCATCTCTACAAAAAATAAATTTGCCAGGCATGGTAGTATGCGCCCGTAGTCCCAGTGACTTGGGAGGCTGAGATCACCTGAGCCCACGAGGTCAAGGCTGTGGTGAGCTGTGATCTTGCCACCACACTTCAGCTGGGCAACAGAGTGAGATCCTGACAAAGAAAGAAAGAGAGAGAGAGAGAGAGAAGAGGAGGAGAGGAGAGGAGAGGAGACGATAACAATTCTCCTCAAAAACGTCCTAGTTCAGATAGTCCAGTCAGACTACCTTACCACCAGCCACCTCCCAGCAGGCACTGAACTCACTCAAGCAGTTCCTTGTCCACTTAATGTTTAATAAAAAGCCATTGGCACCAGCCATCATGTTAGACACCAGAGCGACAAAGATGACTAAGAGGTCCTACCGTCAGGATCTTGGAGTCAAGTGAACAGATCCGTAGGATTCCATGCGATCAGGGCAGTGATGGAGGGAAATACCAAATCCAGGCCCCAGAGGTTGTGGGGAACCTGCTTACCCCAGACTCCTCCTCAAGCTCACCGGACCCTTCCCCCACAGGTACCCAGCTTGCCGGCTATGCCTGACACCTGCCTCCCAAACTCATTCCTCTGGGTCTCTGCCCTGCTGACCTGCTGGTGACCCACTTAAACTCCAAATTCAGGAGGATGGTTCATCTAGGAGGATGCCATCAGGAAGGAAAACCCCTGAAGTCTATTTTTATGTATTTTATTTTATTTTTATTTTATTTTATTTTATTTGAGTCAGAGTCTCACTCCGTCACCCAGGGTGGACTACAGTGACACGCACATGACTACTGCAGCCTCGACCTTCTGGGCTCAGGCGATCCCTCCACCTCAAGCCTTCCAAGTAGCTGGAACTACAGACGTGCACCACCACACCTGGCTAAATTTTTTTTTTAATTGTAGAGACAAGGTTTCACCAAGTTACCCAGGCTGGTCTCAAAACCCTGGGCTCAGGCAATCCTCTTGCCTCTACCTCCCAAAGTGCTGGAATTGCAGACGTTAGCCACCATGCCCAGCCTACTTTATTTTTTGAGTCAGGGCCTCACTCTGTCGCTCAGGCTGGAGTGCAGTGGCACGATCATGGCTCATCACAGCCTTGACCTCTGGGCTGAGTAGCTAGGACTACAGGCATGCGCCACCGTGCATGGCTAATATTTTTAAATTTTTCTAGAGACCAGATCTCACTATGTTGCTCAGGTTGGTCTTGAACTACTGGTCTCAAGTGATCCCCCTGCCTTGGCCTCCCAAAGTGGTGGAAAAACAGGCGTGAAACAACATGACCAGCCCGGGGACTATTTTAATGTTTGCTTTTCTTTCTTTCTTTCTTTTTTTTTTTTTTTTTTGAGTAGGAGTCTCACTCTGTCACCCAGACTGGAGTGCAGTGGCCGCTCCCCGGCCACCGCAGCCTCGACCTGCTGGGCTCCAGCGATCCTTATGCTTCAGCCTTTCAAGTAGCTGGAACTACAGGCGCACACTACCATGCCCGGCTCATTTTGATTTATCGTAGAGATGAGGTCTTGCCAAGTTGCCCAGGTGGGTCTTGAACCCACAGGCTCAGGCAATCCACTCACCTCAGCCTCCCAAAGGCGCGGGATTACAGGCTGAGCCACCAAGCCCGCCTCTTTCTTTTTTTTTTTAGTTGGAGTCTCACTTTGGTGTCCCAGCTGGATTGCAGCGGCGCACTAATTTTCTGATTTATTGTAGAGACAAGGTCTCGCCAAGTTGCCAAGGCTGGTCTTGAATCCATGGGCTCAGGCAATCCTCTTGCCTCGGCCTCCCAAAGTGCTGAGATTACAGACGTGAGTCACTGCACCTGGCCTAATGTTTTATTTTCTAAGTAAGAGATTCATTCCATTATCCTATAGATGACTTTCTTGTCTGAAATAGTTCATCATCATATATTTCCCAAAGATATTCCACATAAGCTACACCTCCTCCGTTGATCCTACCTCCTGCCTGTGTCCTTGTCAAGAGTCAAGCTCGCAAACCCCTTACTGTCATCAAAGCAATTTTGTGTTTCTAACAATTCATGGAAATTATTGTCACCAAGCTAGGATCCTGTTACCTCCGGGGGGGAGAATGCAACCAGAGAGCAGAACAACACTGGCACTTCAACCATCGCAGCAATGTTGCTGCAGCTTAGACCAGGTAGTGGGTACATGGGTGTTTGTTTTACAGCTAAAATCGTATATAATAAACATTTGGGGCCTCAGCCATGGTGGCTCATGCCTGTAATCCCAGCACTTTGGAAGACCGAAGCGGGCGGATTGCCTGAGCCCAGGGGTTCGAGACCAGCCTGGGCAACAGAGCAAAACCTCGTCTCTACAAAAAATAAAAAATAAAATTCAGTCAGGTGTGGTGGCTTGCACCTATAGTCCCAGCTACTCAGGAGGATGATCAAAACTGTGAGCCGTGATCATGCCACTGCACTCCAGCCTGGGCAACAGAGTGAGACCCCCAACTCAAAATAAGTAAAATAAAATAAACATTTGAAAAGCAACTCTGTCCAGAGGGAAAGGGGCAGGAAGGAAGGAGGAAAGGAGAAGGACGGGCCAGACCTGGTGACTCATGCCTGTAATTCCAGCATTTTGAGAGGTCAAAGCAGGAGGATTGCTGGAGGCTGAGAGTTGGCAACCAGCCTGGGCAACATGTCAAGACTGTCTCTGCTCATAATAAAAGGGAGAAGTAGCTTTAGAGAAGGTGATAAGGAGGAGCAAAGGCGGCATTCTGCCCAGCATGGAGGCAACATGGAGTAACCGGGCTTGACTTGCTGATGAGACCAGAGGGTGGCAAGAGAGACTCAAGGTGCTATCTCGTAGCCATGAGCTGTTTGGTGGTAGTGAGCTGGGCGCCGGAGCCAGACTGCCTGAGTCAACTCCTGATGTGATCTGTTCTTAGCCACAGGGCATTGGGCAGCTTACTTATTTATTTTTATTTTTTTGGGTTGGAGTCTCACTCTGTCATGGCCACCGCAGCCTTGACCTGCTGGGCTCAGGTGATACTTCCTCCGCAGTCTTCCAAGTAGCTGGAACCACAGGCATGTGCCACCATGCCCAGCTCATTTACTTGTTTGTTTATTGTAGAGATGAGGTCTCACCAAGTTGCCCAGGATGGTCTCAAACCCCTGGGCTCAAGCAATCCTCTTGCTTCCACCTCCCAAAATGGCATAAGCCACTGCACCCGGCTTAATTTCTTTCTTTCTTTTTTTAAATCAGGGTCTCACTCTGTTGCCCAGGCTGGAGTTCAGCAGCACGATCATGGCTCGCTGTGGCCTCAACCACCTGAGCTCAGGCAATCACTCAATAGCTGGGACTACAGGCATACACCACCAAACCCATCTAATTTTATTAATTAATTAATTAATTAATTTTTTTTTTTTGAGTTGGAGTCTCACTCTGTCATCCAGACTGGAGTGCAGTGGCACGCTCCCGGCCACTGCAACCTCAACCTGCTGGGCTCTGGCAATCCTTCTGCCTCAGCCTTCCGAGTAGCCGGAACTACAGGCGTGCGCTACTACACCCAGCTAGTTTTTTATTTATTGTAGAGATGAGGTCTCGAACCCACGGGCTCAGGCAATCCACTCACCTCAGCCTCCCAAAGCGCTGGGATTACAGGCTTAGCCACCGAGCCCGGCCTATTTATTTATTTATGGTAGAGATGAGGTCTTGCTATGTTGCCCAGGCTGGTCTTGAACTCCTGGGCTCAAGTGATTCTCCTACCTTGGCCTCCTAAAGTACTGGGATTATAGGCGTGAGCTACCCGCGCCTGGCCACGCTGAAATTTAATTTTCCATGTAGGGCCTCCAGAACCATGAAACAATACATTCCCATTGTTCAAAACCACTCCACTGGGGCGCTTTGTTACAGCAACCTTGGGAAACTAATACACTCAGTAAGTGTACGTGGAACAGGCAAGTGGTGCTGTTTGTGTTCCGAATGCGACTTGGCATCTTTTCACCAGGAAGAGGGAGGCTGTGCGTGAGTCCAGACAGGACACTGGGAAGGTGCCTGTTCTTTGCTGTGGTGGGTAGGGAGAGCAGTGGACAGGAGAGAACCTGGACAGCTCAACACCAGGCTGTGCTCCTAACCTCTGCACCTTCCAAACTCTGTACCTTTTGGGTGAATGAGAAGAAATGAGGTGAAGAAGATAACAAAAGAGCTGGGTGCCGCACCCAGCTTTGTGCCTGACATCCCAGCTACTCTGGAGGCCAAGGCAGGAAGATCACTTGAGGCCAGGAGTTGGAGACCAGCCTGGGCTACATAGTGAGGCCCCATCTCTAAAAAATTTAAATTTAATTAAAGAAAAAAAAAAGAAGGCACTAAAAAGGAAGCAAGTATGGCATCTGACGCGGAAGCGCCCAGCAGACTCAAATACAGTGCTTGCTCCCACAGGTGCCACAGGCACAGGCCTGGAGTAAACCTCCCCCCTAAGTGGGGCAGAAGTCATCATCACACACATGCCGGGGGTGGGCCGTGGGGCTGCTGTGGCAACTAAGCTGTGGCAAGGATGATTTCAGAATCTGATTGCTGGAGAGGGCTTAGAGTGTTTCTGTCTGGCCTCTCCCTCCAATTTTTTTTTGTGTGTGTGTGTTGGAGTCTCACTCTGCTGCCCAGACTGGAGTGCAGTGGTACACTCCCAGCCACCGCAGCCTTGACCTGCTGGGCTCCGGTGATCCTTCTGCCTCAGCCTTCCCGTAGCCAGAACTACAGGAGCGTGCTACCACACCCGGCTAGTTTTTTTTTTTTGATTTATTGTAGAGACGAATTCCCGCCAAGTTGCCCGGGCAGGTCTCGAACCCGCAGGTTCAGGCAATCCTCTCGCCTCGGCCTCCCAAAGTGCTGGGATGACAGGCTGAGGCACCGAGCCCGGCCTCCCCTTTCTTAGGAGCTCTGGCACGTCCACTGATGAGAGGCAGGAGTCTCCAGAGTCAGCCTGACTCCAGCTAAAGTGGAGATCCCTCCTTCCCTGCCCACTCCTTGGTCTGGCACTCCAAGGTTCCCCAAACACTCCAACTCCCTGTCTAGAATCTAGACACTAGAGGTCATGCCACCCTGGACTCCTCTTAGGGTGTGGGCACTGGACTCCTGGCCAGGCAAGCTGGGCAGAGACAACACTAGGAGCTCTTCCAACTCTGGTTCTTAGCCCTCACTGCAAAGGAGAATCCCCTGAGGGGCCTTAAAAGCCCCAGGACAATTAAATCAGAATTTCAGGGCATGGCACCCAAGGCACTGGAACTGTTTTTTTGTTTGTTTTGAGTCAGAATCTCACTCTGTTGCCCAGGCTGGAATGCAGTGGCACACTCACAGCCACTGCAGCCTCGATCTCCTGGGCTCAGGTAATCCTTCCACCTCAGCCTTCCAAGTAGCTGGAATTACAGGTACACGCCACAACGCCTGGCTAATTTTTTTATTTATTGTAGAGATGAGGTCTTGCCAAGTTGCCCAGGCTGGTCTCGAACCCGTGGGCTCAGGTAATCCTCTCACCTCAGCCTCCCAAAGTACTGGGATTATAGGCATGAGCCACCGCACCAGGCCTGGAACTGTTAAAACTTTCCCAGGTGGGCCAGGCACAGTGGTTTATGCCTGTAATCCCAGCACTTGGGGAGGTTGAGGCAGGAGGATTGCTCGAGCCTAGGAGGTTGAGGCTCAAGTGAGCTATGATCACACCACTGCATTCCAATCTGAAAAAAAAAAAAAGAAAGAAAGAAAAAGAAAGAGAAAAAAAGGCCAGGTGCAGTGGCTCACATCTGTAACCCTAGCACTTTGGTAGGCCAAGGTGGGAGAATTGCTTGGGACCAGGAGTTCGAGATCAGCCTGGGCTACATAGCTAGATCTTGTCTCTATAGATCAATAAATAATTTTAAAAATAAATAAAGCTTCCCCAGGTGATCCCAGCAGATAGTCAAGTTTGAAAACCAATGGTGTATGACAGCAGTCCCCAACCTTTTACACATCACCGACCAGTTTCATGGAAGGCAGTTTTTCCAAGGACCAGTGGTGGGGAGTGGTTTCGAGACGATTCAGGCATATTTGCATTTATTATGCGCCTTATTTCTATTATCACATTGTAATATATAATAAAATTATTATTTTTATGAAATTATTACTTTGATATGAGTCTGCAGGCAACTGATGTATTATGGTCTCTGTGCAGTCAAACATCACTGCTCGCTAACGTTCATTTGCGGAGCTCCCCGGTGCTAGTATCACCGCCTCAGCTCCACCTCAGATCATCAGGCACTAGATTCTCATAGAAGCAGCAACCTCAGCCGGGTGCGGTGACTCAAGTCTGTAATCCCAGCATTTTGAGGGAGGCTGCGCCAAGAGGACTGCCTGAGCCCACAGGTTTGAGATCAGCCTGGGCAACTTAGCAAGACCTCATCTCTACAATAAATCAAAAAATTAGCTGGGTGTGGTGGCGCATGCCTGTGGTTCCAGTCACTTGGAAGGCTAAGGCGGAAGGATCACCTGAGCCCAGCAGGTCGAGGCAGTGGTAGCCGTGTACTAGTATTCCACTGCACTCCAGCCTGGGTGAAAGAGTAAGACTCCAAACTTAAAAAAAAAAAAGAAGCAACAGCAACCTAGATCCCTCGCACGCACAGTTCACAATAGGATCTGTGCTCCTATGAGAATTTAATACCACCGCTGATCTGACAGGAGGTGGAGCTCAAAGGGTAATGCAAGCAATGGGGAGCAACTGTAAACACAGAGGAATCTTCGTTTGCCCACGCTTCTCACCTCCCGCTGTGCCGCCCGGTTCCTAAAAGGCCATGGACAGGTACCAGTCCATGGCCTGGGGGTTGGGGACCCCTGGTTTATAGGACACAGGAGCTCTGCAAGGGAGGGAACCTGACTCCAGTAGCAGGAAAGCAGTCACATGGAAAGACTTCTAGAAAAGTAGAATGGTGGTCGCCAGGAGCTGGGGGAGAGGGAATGAGAAGTTATTGTTTAACATGTGTGGAGTCTTGGTTTGGGAAAATGTTCTGGAGACGGATGGTGGTGATGGTTACAGAATAGTGTGAGTGTATTTAATGTACACTTAAAGATGGTTAAAGTGACCCGGGGCTGGTGGCTCACACCTATAATCCTAGCTCTTTGGGAGGCCGGGGTGAGAGGATTGCTTGAGCCCAGGAGTTCAAGACCAGCCTGGGTAACATAGCAAGCGTAATGGTACATGCCTGTAGCTCAGTTACTAGGGAGGCTGAGGCAGCAGGATTGCCTGAGCACAGGAGGTCAAGACTATGGTGAGCTGTGACCATGCCACTGCACTCCAACCTGGGCAAAAAAGTGAGATCCTCCTCCCCCAGTAAAAGTGCTCTAAAATCTGGAGTCTAGGAAGGAGGGGAGGAGCGCTGCCCAGAGAGGCCAGGGTTATTCATGGGGGAGGTGAGGTGGGTGGAGGGAGAGCCTGGGGCTACAAACACAGCTAATATGAACTACAGTGAGGACAGTGGACCCGGGGCTTAGAGAAAGAGGATCATCTTTGTCAGAGGCCCAAGAGGGAGATAGCTGGCCTGAAGACCCAGTGGGGTGGGAGCCGGCCAGCCAGCAGCCGCAGGGCTTAGTTCCAGACATGTCCACAAGGGAGCCTGTCCGTGTCCTCACACTGTGGCTGACGGGGTGTATGGGGGCCCTAGGAGGACGCCAGGGAGGGAGCAGGGAGGACGAAGAGTCTGGGGAGGTTCGAGAATGAGTCCCAAGGAGACCCTTCCCTTCCTTTTCTATGGAAAAACGAGGCTGTGGCAGAGGCAGACTCTGGAGGCCCACGTGGGCCGCGATATCCTCCGACTTGGTCTCTGTGGGAACTTCCTCCTGCAGCCATGGGGCCAGGACGGGCAGGAGCAGGGCCCAGCCTGGTGACCCGGAGGCAGAACACAGCAGGTGCCTTGAGGGCTGGTCTGGGGCAGCCTATCTTGGCTGGAGTCCCGAGAGGGCCTCCAGGGCAGGTGGTCTCTGGAATGTTCGTGTCCACAGGCCACCAGCAGTGGCCAACTGGGTGCCAGCTGCTCAGCCTGCCCCTGCCAGGCAAGGCCTGTGCAGTCCTGTCCTTTCTCTGGGTCTACAAAGGACTTCCTGTTTGAGGGCCGGGGTGGAGGGTCAGCTGTGGAGAAATGGGTGGATGCGGGGGGTGGGGGAGACACAAGACTATCTCCTCCTTTTTTTTGAGTTGCAGTCTCACTCTGTCACCCAGACTGGAGTGCAATGGCCGCTCCAGGCCACCGCAGCCTCGACCAGCTGGGCTCTGGCGATCCTTCCGCCTCAGCCTTCCGAGTAGCTGGAACTACAGGCGTGCACTACCACGCCCGGCTGATTTTTTGATTTATTGTAGAGATGAGGTCTCGCTGCCCAGGCAGGTCTCAAACCCACGGGCTCAGGCAATCCACTCACCTCAGCCTCCCAAGGCACAGGATGACAGGCTGGGCCACCAAGCCCAGCCCTCCTCCTTCTTTTGGGGAAAGAAGAACAGTGCTTCCCACCCCACCTGTCCAAGGACTTGGGGTCCAGGCAGTCCCTCCAGACCCCACGAGAGCTGTTACCAACCGAGTGCGGTGCCTCATACCACTTTGGGAGGTGGAGGCGAGAGGATGGCCTGAGTCCACGGGTTTGAGACCAGCCTGGGCAACATGGTGAGACATTGTCTCTACAATAAACTAAAAAAAAAAAAAAAAAAAAATTAGTGGATCGGGCTCAGTGCTGTAGTCCCAGCACTTTGGGAGGCCAAGGTGAGTGGATTGCCTGAGTTTGTAGGATCAAGACCAGCCTGGGCAACTTGGCAAAAACTCATCTTTACAATAAATCAAAAATTAGCCAGGTATGGTAGCGCGTGGCTGTAGTTCTGAAGACTGAGGCCGAAGGATTGCCAGAGCCCAGCAGGTCGAGGCTGGGTTGGCCGTGAGCATGCCACTGCACTCCAGCCTGGGCAACAGAGTGAGACTCCAATTCGGAAAAAAAAAAATTTAGCTTGGTGTGGTGGCTCACGCCTGTAGTTTCAACGACTTGGAAGGCTGGGGCCAAAGGATCGCCTGAGCCCAGCAGGTGGAGGCTGCAGTGGCCATGAGCATGCCACCGCACTCCAGCCTGGGTGACAGAGTGAGACTCTGACTCAAAAAAAGAAAGAAAGCTGTTACCCTAGAAAGGCCAGTAGAAAGGACACAGCTAAGGGCAGGATGTGGAACCACCTTGGAAGGACTATTCCTCATTACACAACACCCTGAAAGTTGTAAAATTTATAGCCATCTCCACTGGAGAGCGCCTCCCACACAGCTGGCACTGGACAAGCCCTCAACTCTTATCTCTTTGAAGACAGGAGAACGTGGTGATCAAAAGCTCAGACTACAGTCATACCCACCGCTGGCAGGGATTGTGTGGCCTTGGGCAAGTTTCTCAACCTGAGCCCAAGTTTCTTCGTCTCATGAGTCTGACCCCAAACCCCACAGTGTTAATCCCACAGGTCCTTGGGGCCACCTTCCTGGCCTGGACCTGTTGGGAGGAGCCGGAGAGGGTCAAGTGGGTGGTGGATTTTTCAGACCAGGCTGCATAGCCCCAAGTAGAACCACCTGGCCAGGAGTGGGCCCTAGAGGACCCAGGACCCTAGCTGGGCCTGAAGCCCCCTTGCCCACCGAACGAATGAGGAAAGGGGAGTAAGAAGCGGAACTGAGAAGGATCGCAGGCCTCAGGAATCCTGGCCCAGTGTTCTACAACAGTACCCTTGGGGAGTAACTGCTTCTTGGGTACAGGCACCAGGAGACCACAGTCAGTCTTCTTTGTGAGTATCCAGAATGAGTAAACCCAAAGGAACAGAAAGCAACTTGGTGGCTGCCAGGCTAGGAAAGGGGGGATAGGGAGTGACCACTAAGTGGGTCAGGGTTCCCTTTTGGCATGACAATGTTTGAATCTGGTGGTGGCGTAGACACACATTGTGAATGTGCTAAATGCCACTCGATTGTTCCATTTTTTTTTTTTTTTTTGGAGTTGGGGTCTCACTCTATTGCCCAAGCAGGAGTGCAATGGCATGATCACAGCTCACCACAGACTCGACCTCCTGGTCTCACGTGATCCTTCCACCTTAGCCTCCCAAGTTGCTGGACCTACAGACACATGTCACCACACTCAGCTAATTTTTTATTTATTGTAGAGACTGGCTGGTCTTGAACTCCTAGGCTCAGACAATCCTCTTGTCTCAGCCTCCCAAAGTGCTGGGATTACAGGGTGAGTCATGGCGCCTGGCTTAATTTAAAAAAATTTTTTTTTTTTTTTTTGAGTTGGAGTCTCACTCTGTCGCCCAGACTGGAGTGCAGTGGCCGCTCCCGGCCACCGCAGCCTCAATCTGCTGGGCTCCGGCGATTCTTCCGCCTCAGCCTTCGGAGTTGCTGAACTACAGGCGCGCGCTACCACGCCCCGGCTAATTTTTTATCTATTGTAGAGATGAGGTCTCGCCTGTCCAGGCGGGTCTCAAACCCACGGGCTCAGGCAATCCACTCAAAGGCAATCCCTCCCAAAGGCACGGGATTACAGGCTGAGCCACCGAACCCAGCTTTAAAAATTTTTTTTGAGAGATGAGGTCTCACTCTGTTGCCCTGGCAGGTCTCAATCAGACTTCCATAGTACTGGGATTACAGGCATGAGCCACAGTGCCTGGCCTTTTTTTTTTTTCAGCTGGAGTCTTACTCTATCACCCAGGTTGGAGTGCAGTGGCAAGCTCACGGCCACCACAGCCTCTATCTGCTGGGCTTAGGTGATCCTTCTGTCTCAGCCTTCCAAATAGCTGGAACTATAGACGCACACCACCACACCTGGCTAATTTTTGTAATCTATTGTAAAGACAATGTCTTACCAAGTTGCCCAGGTTGGTCTTGAACCTCCGGGCTCAGGCAATCCTCTCACCTCGGCCTCCCAAAGTGCTGGGATTAAAGCGGAGCCACCAAGTCCGGCCTTATTTTAATTGTAGAGATAGCCGGGCTCGGTAGCTCAGCCTGTAATCCCGTGCTTTGGGAGGTTGAGGTGAGTGGATTGCCTGACCCTGCGGGTTCGAGATCCACCTGGGCAACTTGGCAAGACCTCATCTCTACAATAAACCAAAAATTAGCCAGGTGTGGTAGTGCGCGCCTGTAGTTCCAGCTACTTGGAAGGCTGAGGCTGAAGGATCGCCGGAGCCCAACAGGTCGAGGCTTCGGTGGCTGGGAG
>NW_007248728.1:24598-35544 GCF_000164805.1 Carlito syrichta | reverse complement strand
GCAGCTGATTTTTTGATTTATTGTAGAGATGAGGTCTCGCTGCCCAGGCGGGTCTCAAACCCGTGGGCTCAGGCAATCCACTCACCTCAGCCTCCCAAAGGCGCGGGATTACAGGCTGAGCCACCGAGCCCGGCTGACTCACTCACTTTTAAGGGTTAATTTCATGTTATGTGAATTTCACTTCAAGTATCAAAAAACAAAAAATAATGGTACCTGTAGCTGAGAGATGAGAGGAAGGAGGGTCATCAGGTACCTGGGGCTGGTGAAGGTGCTGATGAAAACAGGTAAGATTGAGGGAGGAAGGTCCCAGGCTGCAGGGGAGGGTGTCTGGAGTATGCTGCTGTTGGAGGAAGCCCATCATTGACCCCATGGTCAGAGGGAAGGGTGAGCCCGCAGGAGGAGGTGTCTGGGGAAGGCACTGGCAGCCTCTGGGCTGCTTGCTTTCCTCGGACTGGAAGCTCCTGGCGGTAGGCAGCAGGGGGCAAGGACATCATCCTTTCAGCTATGTTTGATGTTCAGAGCCACATCCCGGGTAAATGGTTCTTTTAAAAGCCCTGGCACCCATGGAATGAACTTGAGCACATCAAGCAGCAGGAAAATGGGCCACCGCCCATGTCAGGGAAGCCAGGCTGGCACCGGGCTGCGTGGGTGCCACTCCCGGGAGGCGGGGAGACGCTCCAGGGCTTCGGCACCCCCAGAGGGCAGTGCCCCTGGAGCCTGAGCTGGGGGAGGGGAGTGAGTGAGCACCACGGTTTCTTTGTCAGACCCAGGAAGGGGAGTGGGGCAGTTACCGGAAGCAGGGGCTGAGAGGCTCCCTCCGGAATCTCTGCCCCTTCTTTCCTCTCCTCCCCACTTGCACAGCCCCTGCACATGCTCAGTGTGCCCATGAATTGGGTTGGCTGGGGGAGGGCAAGATGGGCACCCCCACTTAAAGGGCCAGTACTACCTGACTGTTCCCAACAGGGGCCATGGGGCCTGGCATCTCCCCCACCCCCCCACCTTCCTGAGTGACTTCACCTCAGACCCCTTCCCACTGCCTGACAGCTTCCTCCTGGCCCACCCGCCAACCTCTGCCCACCCCACTACCTCTCGTGCCCTGACTCCACTGCAGGCAGGGTCTGTCTGCTGGGCACAGGAGTTTCCATCAGGTTGGGGAGTCCCTGGTGGAAGAAAGGGGGATCCCCGGCCCGGCTAGGCAGGGGTGGTGGGAAACTCCAGCAAACACATTTGCTCTCCAGGCCTCCCTCCCCTGGCCCAGGTGACCAGGAAGGTCCTAGAAAGCAAATGGAAGTAAGGGAAGCAAGACACTTGGCATTTGCTCAGGACAGGCTGAGGGAGGCGGTCCAAGCCAGTCTGGTCCTCTGGGCTGAGGGTGTGTTGGGGGTAGGGGTGCTGTACATTGGCGTGTCCGTCATTGTAGGAGGGTAGTGTAGACATCCAGGCCTTGGGTGCGGAAGCAACTGGCAGGAAAAGAGGGGGGCACTGGGGAACCCAGACCTGGTTCCCACCCAGCTCCAGGCCCCCCCAGGTTGTGAGCAGGCACTAAAGTCAGGGAAGCGGGTGGGGGAGGGGCCGGCAGGGACCCCCTTCACTGAACCCCTGTCACTTTTCCAACTCACACCCTCTCCTTTGTTTTCTTCTTTCCCTGCCCTGTCCCCCCAGCCATGGGAAAATTAACCCCCCTGGGCGCTGCCCCAGCCAAGAGCCCTTCAGCTGTACTTTGTGTGTGTGTGTTGGGGGTGGGGGAGCCTGGGGGAGCGGCCAGCAGCTTTCCTGTCCCCAGGCTCCTCCACTTCTGGGCCAAGAAGGGCCACACACCTCACGTGCCCCACTCCGGCAGGGCCAGCCCTGGACACCCCCAGCACCCTTGCCCACTCCCCTCCCCCACACGCCAGCAGCCTTCTGGAATCTTTTACACACACACACACACACACACACACACACACACACCTCTGGGTAAACAACCTTTGTCCTGGTTCCCCCTCAGGCTCCTCCGTGCTGAGGAATGAGGGGCTGGGAGGCTGCCCACACAGGCCGAGGGGGCTTTGGGTCCCACGCCAGCACCCCACAGGGGAAGGCAGGCCTCCAGGAGCCTTCCTGGAATCCAGAAAGCCACTTCCTCTCTGAGCCTCGGGTGCCCCTCTGATGCCCTTCTGACAGAGCCCTCGGGATCAAAGGGAGGAGGCCAAAGCCAGGGGCCCAGGGGCAGGTCCCCAGGATGGGACATAGATGGCTGGTAAACCCATGTTTTCCTACAATCTGTTCTTGCAGAAGGCACCAGCCAAGCCTGGGTGTGGCAGGGCAGAAACGAAAGTTGTCCCGGCAACACACAGGATCTCGTCAACATTTCCATTCAGCGGCTCCCAGCCTGAGCCTGGTCTTGCCCAGCACTGCCTGTCCAGAGGAGCGCCTGGAATGGAAGCCAGGTGGGTGGCGGCACAGCCAGTGCCGGCTCACTGGAGGTCCCTAGCTCCCTCCGCCATCACCAAAGTCATCCACACTGCTGCTGACACCCAGCACTGGACAGTAGGGCGCCGGGAGGGAGGAAGAGACGGGTGTCTGGGGAAGGTGGGCCTGAGTGTGAGGGGTGCATGAGCTCCTTTCTGAGCCCAGCACTGGCTGGTGGCGTCTGCATTATCCAGGCTACCCAGCTTTGTGATGCATAGACAGGTGAGGGACGCATACAGAGGGAATTAACCACACCTGGTGAGGTTGAACTGACACCAGAGGCATGCACACACCCACAGGCACCAGGAGAGCCAGGCCACCCAGCGCTGCTCTGTGTGTGACTCCCCACCTCCAGTCTCCTGGCTTCCAAAAAAAATTATAAGGGATGGGATCTTGCTCTTTTGCCCAGACTAGACTTGAACTCCTGGCCTCAAGTGACCCTCCCACCTCAACCTCCCAGAGTGCATGGATTACAGGCATGCATCACTGCACCTGGCCACTGGCTTGACTTTCCATCAGGAGAACACTTCCCTGGAGTGCTTAATGTATAACGTGTCCCTCAAGAGGTAAGGGAGCAAACGTGATGACTAACCTCAGGCCCAGGCCCTCGCTGGGAGGGGTGGAGGCAGGGGGCTGTCAAGGATGAGGAGGTGTGAGGCATCCAGACTTCACCTAGTGCAGGCTCCCAACTGTGGGGAGGACACAGGCGCCCAGGAGCAGACTCTGAAGGAATCCCGGGCTTGGGGAGTCCCCAAAAGCCCCAGTTGTCTCCAATGGGGAAAACGCCCAGCTCAAGCAATCCAGCATCCTGAGTGTCAGGGTCTGGCTGAAACGCAGCTCCCCAGCCCAAAGAGCCTTCAGTGCAAACTAACTGCCCCAGGACACACAGAGAATTCGAGTGTCCTAGACCCTGGTAGGTCCCCATCCACGGGTCTGCTGGCCTCCCAGACTTGTGCCAGGGGGCACTGGGGACCCACAACCCAGACCTCTAGGGGTCAAAACAGATTTTTTTTTTGAGTTGGAGTTGCACTGTCACTCAGACTGGAGTGTAATGGCACGCTGCTCATGGCCATTGCAGCCTCGACCTGCTGGGCTCAGGCACTCCTTCCACCTCAGCCTCCCAAGTAGCTGGAACCACAGGCGCATACCACAACACCCGGCTAATTTTTTGATTTACTGTAGAGAGGAGATCTCGCCAAGTGGCCCAGGCTGGTCTTGAACCCCTGGACTCAGGCAGTCCTCTCGCCTCAACCTCCCAAAGTGTTGGGATTACAGGCATGAGCTGCTGCGCCTGGCCAAATGTTTTGATTCTCAGAACAGCCCTTGTGAACTCAATCCCAGCCACTCCCACTTGGCCTCACCGAGACCATTTAATTTCTCTGTAAAAAGTTAGGTGACACGGAAGAACACATTGTGGGGATGATGAGGTGGAGGTCTGAACCCCCGAGCCATCCTCGGGGGCATGGGGTGCTCAGAGGACTCTTCTTCTGCAGCCTCCCTCCTGGGGAAGCAGCTGGCCCCAGTGTGCATGACATGGGACCCTCTCCTTGGGCCCATGCCGCTGGGGCACCCTCAGGTGCCGGCATCGCTGGCCCGCCGGTTCCGCACCTCTTTCTCCTGCCGGAGCCGCTGGTTCTCGGCCCGCAGCCTCTCTACCTCGGCGGCCAGCTCTTCCACCCGGCGCCAGGGCGGCCGGCTGGTGGCCGCCTGCAGCTGCTGCTGCCGCCGCCGCCGGGTCTCCTCCTCGGCCTGCGACAGCCGCCTCTCCAGCTCCAGATAGTCCCGCACCAGCTCCTGCTTGCTGCGGCCCTGCAGGCGCTCCAGGTGGTAGCGCTCGTAGGCCTCAGAGAAGTCCCGCTGCTGGAACTCCCCCGGGGCCGAGGCCTGCCCTTCGCTGTCCCCTGCCTCGCTCTCCCCGCTGGAGCCCGGGTGGGACGGCCCGGGGGGCACCTCCAGGTTGGGCTCCTCGGGGTCACGGTCATTCATCAGGAACTGGGTGGTGTTGCAGGGTGCCACCGCCTGGCCTTGGGCGAACATCTGCTCGCGGGCCCTGGAGGCCCTCTGGCCCTGCCTCTCGTCCCGCTGCTGCTTCTCTGCCCAGCTCAGCTCCAGGTAGGGCCGCCAGGGCCGCCTGCGCTTCCACGGCCGCCGACGGTGCTTCTTCCTGCCCAACCCGGCCTCGGCTGAGCACCCCCCTGGGCTCTGGGTCCTACTGTTTCCGCCCAGGCCGCTGCCAGCCTCAGCACCATCCTCATACTCCGAGGGGCTCTCCATCCCGGGGGTCAGAGGCAGGGAGCTACCGGAGTCATGAGGTTCAGGGGGTGTTTTGGGGTTCCCCAGAGCACCAGTGGTCTAAAGAGAGAGGAGGAGGAAGGATGGGTGACAGACAGCCTGTCCCTGGGGCGGAATCTTTTCTTGTGCATTCCCAACTGGCTCCCTCTCCAGCCCCTGACTCTTTTGTGACCATCTGTTTACAAACAAACCTGTCTACTGTCTGTCCCCCAGCCCTCCCCAAGTAGACTCCCAGGGAAAGGAATGGTGCCTGTGTGTCCCACCCTGTAACTTCAATGCCCAGGACACCTGGCATGAGGCAGGCCTTTCACCACTCCTGTCCCAGCGCACACAGAGGAAGGAACCGGTTGGAGGATGCTTTGTGAAAAGCCCCAGTGGCACCTGCCCTTCCCTCTTCCCAGAAAGCTTATCTTTCGGACAGAGCTGACTTCACGGGTCAGCTGTGCAGTGGCACAGAGGCCCACATTCAGAAAAGCCCCACACAGCTGAGCACGGCGGCTCACGCCTGTAATTCCAGCACTTTGGGAGGCCAAAGCGAGAGGATTGCCTAAGCCCAGGGGTTCGAGACCAGCCTGGGCAACATGGCAAGACTGCGTCTCTACAATAAATCAAAAAATCAGCCGGGCGTGGTAGTGCATGCCTGTAGTTCCAGCTACTTGGAAGGCTGAGGCGAAGGATCTCCGGAGCCCAGCAGGTCGAGCTTGTGGTACCCTAAGTGTGCCACTGCATTTCAGTCTGAGTGACAGAGTGAGACTCCACTCAAAAAAAAAAAAAAGAAAGAAAGAAAGCCCCCTTGTGTGGCTTAATGCTATCCCCATCTTGAACTTTTTAACAGTTTTTGCGCAAGGGCCCTTTTGCATAGGATCCCCTGAATTATGTAGCTGATCCTGCTTCCAGCTATTGGCATGTCTGATTCCTTTCACTCTTTAGGGTTCAGTTCCAAAGTCACCTCTTCAGGCTCTTCAGGGAGGTCTTCCCTGACCACCCTATCTAAAGTACCTTCCCCATCTTCCCTCCCAGTGACACTCTATCATGTCACACCATTAACACATAATAGCACGTGACCATTTACCATCTGTCTTCCTCCCATGAGAATGTGTCTTGTCTGTTCAACTTACCACTGTATCCCTATGCACAGCACAGACTGGTGCTCTATAAATATTTGTCTGAGTTGGGGTCTCACTCTGTCACCCAGGCTGGAGTGCAGTGGCACAATTATGGCTCACCACAGCCTCAAGTGTCTGGGCTCAGGTGATCCTTCTGCTTCAGCCTCCTGAGTAGCTGGGACTACAGGCATGAACCAACACACCCAGCTAGTTTTTTGTAGAGATGAGGTCTCGTTATGTTACGCTGGCTGCTGACTTCTGGGCTCAAGCAATCCTCCCGCCTCGGCCTCCCAAAGTACAGGGATTATAGATGTGAGCTACTGTTCCCAGCTCAATAAATATTTGTTAAATGACCTAATGCTTTTAAGATAGACAGAGGGATACAAAAGATATCAGAAAATGAGACTCTCTTTCTTTTCTTTTTTTTTTTATCAGAGTCTCACTCTGTTGCCCAGGCTGGAGTGCAATGGCAGGCTCACAGCCACTGCAGCCTCGACCTGCTGGACTCAGGCGATCCTTCCGCCTCAGCTTTTCAAGTAGCTGGAACTACAGGCATATGCTACCATGCCTGGCTAATTTTTCTTGATTTATTGTAGAGATGAGGTCTCGCCAAGTTGCCCAGGCTGGTCTCAAATCCATGGGCTCAGGCAATCCTCTCACCTTGGCCTCCCAAAGTGCTGGGATTATAGGCGTGAGCCACTGCACCCAGCCTGAGACTCCCCTTTCTATCCTTCTGGGGTAAAGAAGAGAGAGTGTATTTATTCTGGGCAGAAGTTGGTATCACTCTTCTATATGAATAGCAGGAAAGCGGGCCTAACCAAGGAGTGGGAGGGGCAGTCTCAGTTCGCAGTGAGAGAGTCCAGAGCCTGTCTGAGAGGTGGAGGGATCTGCCCAGGGAGTGTGTGTATGTTCAGGGCATCTGTTTATCTCTGCTGTGGTGAGGGTGGGAGTACCAAGTGTGGGGGATAGGGGATGAATTGCTCTAAGTTTGTGGTTTGGGGGATTTCTAATAATAACCGCTGCCATTGGTATGTTGTCTCATAATGTGCACACATACGGGTCCATACCACAGTGTGTGTTGGGAGGTGCATGCAGTCCTGTAAGGGCCAGGGATTTGTTATGAGCGTTCTGGAGATCGTGAAGAGAATTTCAGGGAAAAGGAGCTAGTGTGAGGCCAGGCACGGTGGCTCATGCCTGTAACCCCAGCACTTTGGGAGACCAAAGTGAGAGGATTGCCTGAGCCCACAGGTTCATGATCTGGGTAACTTGACGATATCTCATCTCTACAACAAATAAAAAATTAGCTGGGTGTGGTGGTGCACGCCTGTATTTCCAGCTACATAGAAGGCTGAGGCAGAAGGATCGCCTGAGCCCAGCAGGTGGAGGCTGCGGTGGCCAGGAGCGTGCCACTGCACTCCAGCCTGGGCAACACAGTGAGACTCCGACTCAAAAAATAAAAAATAAAAAAGAGCTTGTGTGTGTGCACGCGCGTGTGTGTGTGGTGTTACTTCAGCTGCAGGGAGGGCACCAACCACAGGCCATAGGTTTTGTCTCTGCCAGCGGTCAAATGAGACAGAGCTCTGTCCACCCAGGAGAGGTAGGGCCACCAGGAACTCCTAGGCAGGGTGGACCGGCCCGTGTATACACAATCATCCCCGTGCTCCGGGCCCACAGTAAATGACCCTCGGTGGTCCCCACCCCCACCCAAGTAAGCCCTGCCCACAGCCCCACCTGCTGCCTCACTCCTAGAGACATGCCCCTCTGCCTCCACCGCTATTGCAGATAAGCCATGTGACCTGGCGGAACCTTCTAGCCCTGACATGCCATGAATGCCAAATTCAATCCAGGAAACACAGGAGTGGCTAGGCAGGGTGGGTCAGAAGCTCCCCTGCCCCCGGCCCTACGCTTCCTCTTGTCTACAGGGAACTGTGGAGTCAGGAAGGATAATGGGTGGGGTAGGGCAGGGAGGGGGCATGGTCTGGGAGGGACAGGCCTTGTTGCAGGTCACAGGTGGCGTTCTCTGAGGGCCCAGTACAATCTGCCTCTCTCCTCTCTCCAAGGTTATACCCTGGTCCCCACCTCCATTTCAAACTATGAACCAAAAACTCCTCTTCCTACTTTGGCCTTGGTTCTTCGCCTGGACAAAATGCAAACATTCAACTAAGTTCTTTGGCCTTGAGGTCAAGGCAAAGTTCTGTTGTCAGAAGGCCCTAAGTTTGAGTCCTGTGTCTGTGGCTTGCAGGCTGCATGATTCTGGATACGGTGTTTCAGCTTTCCTAACCTTAGTTTCTGTGAATTGGAGATACTTCCTACTTGGAAAGGTTAGTAGGATTTCATGAGGTAGCACAGATTTGGCATCTGGCCTACAGCTTGGCATGTAGTAGGAACTCAGTAAAATAAAGTAAAATAAACTTTTCTGGCAGGGTGTGGTGGCTCAAACCTGCAATCCCAGCACTTTGAGAGGCAGAGGTGAGTGGATTGCCTGAGTGGTTGGAGCCACTAAGGGGATTGCCTGAGTGGTTGGAGCCCAGGGGTTGGAGACCAGCCTGGGCTACTTGGTGAGAGTTCATCTCTACAATAAATAAAAAAATTAGTCAGGCATGGTGGCATGTGCCTGTGGCTCCAGCTACTTGGAAGGCTGAGGCAGAAGGATGGTCTGAGCCTAGCAGGTCGAGGCTGCAGTGAGCTGTGATCATGCCACTGTACAACAGCCCAGGTGACAGAGTCAGACTCCAACTCAAATAAATACACAAATTAAATTAAACTAAAATAAAAACATTAGCCGGGCACAGTAGCACGTGACTGTAGTCCCACCTACTCAGGAGCCTGAAGTGGAAGGATTGCCTGAGCCCAGGGGGTCAAGGGAGCCGTGAAGTATGTGCATGCCACTGCACTCCAGCCTGAGTGTCAGAATGAGACTCTGACTCAAAAAGTAAAATAAAACATTGGTTTTCCAAATCTGTCAACACGTCTGAGACAAGCAGCTGGGGTATCAGGTACAGGGTCCATATTTGGGATCCTCAAGTGGCTGGGATGGTGAGAGCTTACCTTGGCCTCCTCAGGGGATGCAGGTGACCCTGTATTACAGTTGGTCTGATTTGGGGTGGCCATCTTCTTCTGTCCCAAATCGTTCAGCAGATGCCTTGAACTGGCAACACCTGCTTTGAACAACAACAGAAACCCTCAGTCCTAAAGGAGAATTCTCAGGGAGACTCTGGCTACCAGGAATTGTTTGCCTGGGGCAACAGCAGCCATTTTGTGGCATCAGACCTGCACACCCTCATTCTCAAATGGAGGCCCTGAAAGCTGCCTCCACACGCTGGTTTTCACACCCTCAACCCGCAAGGGGCCAAATGGGACTACAGGGACATCGTCTCAGTCCTGTTCCTCCGGTCCCAGCTAGGGCTTATGTCTTGTACTGCCCTCCTGGAAGTCACTGAGGCCCAGGTTGGCAGCTTGGAAGCTGGGCTTAAGCTTTGTTCCCCCAACCACCAGAGGAGAGGCGCCTCCCTGAGGGGGCTGAGAGTGGAGCGGGTCTGTGGCTGGGCCGAGACGACACTAGCAAGCTTAGGCATCCTCTCCCGCTGCCTCCGGAGGGCTCCATCTTGATTTCAGCCCTGCACACCCAACCTCCTCCCGGGCTGGACTCCAGGAGGCAATGCCCCTAGAAACACGGCTGGGGCTGGGCCAAGCCTGGGGCAGAGGCCTTTGCCTCTGCAGGGCCTGGCCTGCCTGCTTCTCCTCTATTCCCGGGAAACAGGAAAGGGGAAGGAGAGGCATTGGCACTGCATGCAGGTAGGAGGGAAAGCCAACTAGGATACGGATGCATTTCTTGGAAGCGGGGAAACCGTCTGGGAAAGAGGCTTTGCAAGGTGGAACTAACCTACTCGCCGTCAAGGGCTATGCACACGACTACGTCTGTGTGTCTTTCTGCGCTACCGCCTGTCAGTGCAATTCCCAACGCCTCAGCCCTACCTCCCGCTGCACTTGTAGCAGCTCTGGTCAAGCCGCTCAAGGCGCTAAGCGGAGGAGGGGACAGCCTGGCGGCGCGGGGCCTGCTGGGAATTGTAGTTCCTCTATCCCGGGAAAGCGGTCCAAGATCCTGTCACATCTGCAGCCACAACCCGAAAACTCCGAATCCCATCTACCCTTGCGCGGGCGGCCTCGGCACGCTGCCTTCTCTGATTGGTCCACTCGTCTGCCAATATTCTCACTTTCGTCAACGATTAGCTGTGCGGTAGCACACTGGTCGCCTTCTCCGAGCCCAATTAAAGAGTTCATTGATGGCGTTTGTCTTTACCGGGCAGAAAATAGCTCCGGCCGAGAGGGGCGGGGCCTGGGCGCGGAGGGATCCGCGGCCTTTGAGGAAGGCGACGGCACGATCGGTGGATGTCGCCGCCATTTTGGGCTGGGAGGAGGCGGCGGAGGGACTCGCTGCGCAGTGAGAGCACCCCATGGGGGGTGATTCGTACGCGGGGAGAGGCCGGGCCATGGGCTGTCCGAAGTGGCTGCGCCGGGAGACGGCGGGGAGCGGGACCGCGGGCCGGGTAGGGTGAAGGTTGGCGTCTCCCCGGCCGAACCCGGTCCTCAAGCCGTCCCGACAGCCCCGCCGCCCCCCCACCTCGCGGGGGCGGGTTCTCCGCGATGACCGCGTGCTCTCGGCCCCCGACCGGAGACAGGCCGGCGAGATTCTGACTGCTGCCTACCTATTTGTTATCTTATTATAACTATCTATGCCTATTCCTATCCAATGACAATATTATTTTGAGGGGCATGATATTACATTTTTAGTCTTTTATTTACCCAGCTGGAAAACCTGAAAAATTTGTTTTATTAATTCATATTTATAATTTAATTAATTATATACATTTGACATTTATATTTATTTCTATTCCTATACTATATTTTTTATTTTTTTAAATTTTATTTCAAAGATGTGGAGGACAATTCATAATTAGGTACACAAATGGTCATTGTACAGGTGAAGTTTGAGCCTCCCATTGGTCTCCACTTCACCTAGTTTAGGATCAGGTATCTTTTACTTTATGTTTTTGTGCTTCCCCCCCCACACCCCTGACAGTGTCTGCTACTGCAAGTTCC
>NW_007248728.1:17333-24556 GCF_000164805.1 Carlito syrichta | reverse complement strand
CCGGCATAGACACGGAGGCTCCGCGGACATCTGGCACGTGGAAACCGAGCCCCGACTTCGACCGAAAGTGGTCGAGAAATGGCTGCCCTCCTGGAGGGACAGCCAGCGGCGATCATGCCCGGGTCATCTCTGTAAGACCACCAAGGCTTTCCCATTGAAAGAGTGCCCTCCCGTAAATAGAGGTCAGGGGCGCAGTGCTCCCAGGGACTTTCTGTTCTGAGATTCCAGGTCATTGGCGAGTCCCTCCTGTGCTACCAAATAGTTGTCGCAGTCTTGGTGGACCGCATCTGGGGGCCTCGAGAGAATAAACTCAGCCTTACGTGACAGCTGTAGTGGCCTCTAGTTTGACGTGAAGCCTTTCTGCCGAATTGAGATTAAACCATCTCATTTCCTACTGCTTGAAACCTAAATCCATAGAGATTTGTTGCCCAGGGATATCTTCAAATAAAAGTTGTATTGTCAAAATGCTGTCCAGGTGGCCGGGTGCGTGGCTCACAGCACTTTGGGAGGCAGAAGCGGGAGGATTGCTTGAGTCCAGGAATTCGAGACCAGCCTGGGCAACATAGCAAGACCTTGTTGCTACAAAAAATAAGTCAGCTGGGTGGGCATGGTAGCGTACGCCTGTAGTCCCAGTAACTCCGGAGGTTGAGGAGGGAGGATTGCTTGAACCTAGAAGTTGAAGGCTGCCGTGCACCATGGTCGTGTCTGTGATTAGCCACTGCACCCCAGCCTTGGCAACGTAGTCAGATCCTGACTCAAAAAAGTGAAAAAGAGGGTGGGCTCGGGGGCTCAGCCTCTAATCCCGTGCTTTGGGAGGCCGAGGTGAGTGAAGTGCCTGAGCCCGCGGGTTGGAGACCCGCCTGGGCAACTTGGCGAGACCTCATCTCTACAATAAGTCAAAAATTAGCCAGGTGTGGTATTGCGCACCTGTAGTTCCAGCTACTTGGAAGGCTGAGGCAGAAGGATGGCCGAAGTCAGTAGGTCGAGGCTGCGGTGACTGGGAGTGTGCCACTGCGCTCCAGTCTGGGAGACAGAGTGAGGTGAGAGTCCAACTCAAAATAAATAAATAAGTAAAATAAAAAAGAACTGGGCTCAGTGCTCAGCCTGTTATCCTAGCACTTTGGGAGGCCAAGGCTAGTGGATTTGCCTGAGCCCGCAGGTTAGAGACCAGCCCGGGCAACTTGGCAAGACCTCGCCTCTACAATATGTCAAAAATTAGATGGGTGTGGTAGTGTGCACCTGTAGTTCAGGCTACTTGAAAGGCTGAGGCAGAAGGATTGTCGGAACCCAGCAGGTTGATGCTGGGGTGTCCATGAGTGTGCCAATGCTCTCCAGCCTGGGTGACAGTGAGACTCCAACTCAAAAAAAAAATAAAAAGAGAAAGGAAATTATGCCTAGGTAGGCTCTGAACTTTGTGTTCACCTTGTAGTGAATTGCAGATGGTCAATCATTCATTACTAAGCCTTTATCCTAAATAGCAAGAACCATAAGATGTATTCATGCAGGCATGGTAATGCCCACCTATGGTCCCATCTACTGTATTCAGGAGGCTGAGGCAGGAGTATCGCTTGAGTCAGGTTGGAGGCCACAGTGCCTGTGAATAGCCACCACACTCCAACCTGGGCAACACAGACCTCATCTCAAAAAAAAAAATTTGGCCGGGCTCGGTGGCTCAGCCTGTAATCCCGTGCCTTTGGGAGGCTGAGGTGAGTGGATTGCCTGAGCCCGCGGGTTCGAGACCCACCTGGGCAGCTAGACCTCCTCTCTACAATAAATTAAAAAATCAGCCGGGCGTGGTAGCGCATGTCTGTAATTCCGGCTACTTGGAAGGCTGAGGCGGAAGGATCGCCGGAGTCCAGCAGGTCGAGGCTGCAGTGGCTGGGAGCGGCCACTGCACTCCAGTCTGAGCGACAGAGTGAGACTCCAACTCAAAACAAAACAAAACAAAAAATTTGTTAGAAACTCAAGCCATCCTCCTCCTGTTATTATTTTTTTTCCCAGCTACCTGAAAGACTGAGGCGGAAAGATTCCTTCCATTATTAGTAGGTTTTCTTCCGCTGTCAGAGTGACAATTCTAAGACTTTACATAGCTTTAACTTTCTTTTTTTTTTTTTTTTGAGTTGGAGTCTCACTGTCGCCCAGACTGGAGTGCAGTGGCTGCTCCTGGCCACCGCAGCCTCAACTTGCTGGACTCCGGCGATCCTTTCACCTCAGCCTTCCACGTAGCTGAAACTACAGGCACACGCTACCACGCCTGGCTAATTTTTTGATTTATTATAGAGATGAGGTCTTGCTTGCCCAGGCGGGTCTCGAACCCACGGACTCAGCCAGTCCACTCACCTCAGCCTCCCAAAGGCGCGGGATTACAGGCTGAGCCACCGAGCCCGGCTGATAGCTTTAACTTTCTCCCTCTCTTCCCCAGATGTTCTCAGAGTTCTACAGCCAGATTGCAAAAATAGGATCACCACTGACTAGGGTTCTTCATCCGAAACTCCAGCCACTTAATCCTAACTGAAGCTTCACTATACTTGATTGACACCAGAGGCTGGCTTTGGCCTGCAGCACATTCACTTCACGCTGACAAGGTGCAAGTTAGGAAATGCTGACCCGGTGGTGGGAGTTAAGTTAGATGGTCAGAGGAGCTGAAAGTGGTGGTCTTTGTGGCTCTTTGTTAATAACCTAATGGAGGGGGGAAGATCCTAGACTCTTGTGACTCCTCTATTACGAGTTATCTAGTTAAACCTTTGGGTGCTGCTAACTGGCCGACACTACCGGGTGTGGAAATGTACTGCACATTTACAAAATGGAAGCTTACTGTCCTTAAGGTTGGCCCAAAGCTTTTCCATTCCTTGATAAGAAAAAGCCAGTTTAGCCGGGCTCGGTGGCTCAGCCTGTAATCCCGCGCCTTTGGGAGGCTGAGGTGAGTGGATTGCCTGAGCCCGCAGGTTCAAGACCCGCCTGGGCAGCGAGACCTCATCTCTACAATAAATCAAAAGATGAGCCGGGCGTGGTAGCGCACGCCTGTAATTCCGGCTACTTGGAAGGCTGAGGTGGAAGGATCGCCGGAGCACAGCAGGTCGAGGCTGCGGTGGCCGGGAGCGGCCACTGCACTCCAGTCTGGGCGACGGAGTGAGACTCCAACTCAAAAAAAAAAAAAAAGAAAAAGCCAGTTTACTGCTCACTTTCCTGGTTGTCTACTGAGCACAACATCGAACTAGGGGTCAGAGCCCCAGGCTGTGTGTGTGCGCTGCCACTGGCTTGGTTGACCTGACTGGCTTGGCTACAGGCCAGACACTGATGACGAGGCCAGACTGATCCTTTTGCTGAGTCTGTTATTCACCTGGTGTTCAACCAGACATTCAGTGTCGTCTTCGGCAGTCTCCTTCCAGGTGACACCTTTGTGGTCTATGGCAAGTTCTTCAGACCCTAAGTACAGTCCTTTTCCTAGTTTGAAAAGGTGTTAAGGCTGCCCCCTCATAAGTACCTTGAGGGTGCAGGGTGAGGAGCCTTCAGTTGCTGTGTGAACACCTCCCTAAGAGGTGAATTTCATGCCTTGTGAGGGAATTTCATGCCTTCCACTTCAGAGGTTACGGAGGCAGTTGGGAGGCCCACCCTGCCGAAGATGGACAAGGGAGGATGGCCTTGGCCGTCCGTACCAGCACAAACGAGGGGCTGTCCACATAGGCTGAACGAGGGTCAGACTCTGTGTCAAGCAGTTGTTGGCGCGTTACATCCCGGACATTTTACATTTGCTTGATGGCCAGCTTCTGGGTTCAGTGTCTATGTGTGAGTAGGGCTGGCCGACGGAGGAGTGCTTCCTTTTTCTACTGCATGTGTGAATGGAGAGAGCAGGAGTGGGTCTTCACGACAGTCTCCTCTTAGGACGAGCATGCTTCCTCCTGAATCAGTGGGTTTCTACAGTTTGTCAGTTTCTAGTGCTCCTATGTTCAGCCCCACCATCCTGTCTTTCTCTTTTTTCTTTTTCATTTGTCCAAGAGTTTTATTATTTTATTAAGTGCACTTGTAGAAATTACTAGAAAGGAAGACAGAACTAACCTGTGAGGTATTCCTCCATCCCCAAATGTGCTCTTGTGTACTGGGGTTACATAGGTACACAGAAACACACATTGAAAGCGGGCTTATGAACTCCAATGCATTTTCTCTTCTGACCCTCCAGAGGCTGGGACAGGTTCTGTTGAGTGGCCCACAGGAGAGGTGTTGCTGTCATTCTCTCAGTCTTGTGTACAGAGCACTCGAAAGCACCCACGGTCTCCTTCAGGAATGCACTGGCCCACTGCAGAGCCAGGACTGTTCAACACTTCACACATTCAGGGGCCATGTCAGACAGAAAAGAGCTTCAGATGAGGGTTTGCAGTTCCCTTCTGAATTTTTGCTCTTCTTGAAAAAAAAATGTTTAAGTCAAATGTAACTGCTCTTGGTGCTGTATTCAAATGATATCGATGGTTTCCTGTAGCAGCTCAGCCATTTGAATGTTGTCAGTGTGTGAAGGTTTATTAGTAAACTACTGGGATTAACTACCACTGTGACCCTTGTGGTAAAACTTTGAACCTCTTCTATGTATAACCCAAGAAAAATGTATTCAGGAGGATTCATGAGAGCTAAATTATTGATCTGGATAAAACTGGCATTTGTTTTTCCAACAAGAAACAGGAAGGTGGTGAGCTTTCCAGTACTCAAAGAATAGCAGAAATTGGCCAAAGAGCACATCTGTGCCTCCTGGGCCATATAGTTTGCTTCATTTGCAAAGTATGATGATTATTCTTTGGTCAGCCATTATTCCCCCAGTGCTCAGGGCCTGAATTTGACTTTTTCTTTCTTGTTTTTTGTTTTTTGTTTTTTGCGTTGGAGTCTCACTCTGTCACTCAGCCAGGAGTGCAGTGGCACGCTCCCAGCCACTGCAGTCACGATCTGCTGGACTCAGGCGATCCTTCTGCCTAAGCCTTCCATGTAGCCGGAACTACAGACACGTGCTACAACACCTGGCTAATTGTTTGATTTATTGTAGAGATGAGGTCTCATCATGTTGCCCAGGCTGGTCTCAAACCCGCGGGCTCAGGCAATCCACTCACCTTGGCCCCCCAAAGTGCTGGGATTATAGGCCTGAGCCACTGCTCCGGGCCCCTTTTTTTTTTTTTTGAGTTGGAGTCTGTCCCCAGGCTGGAGTACAGTGGCATGCTCATGGCCACTGCAACCTCAACCTGCTGGGCTCAAGCAATCCTTCCACCTCATCCTTCTATGTAACTGGAACCACAGACACAGGCAACCACGCCCAACTAATTTTTTTTTTTTTTTTAATTTTAGAGATGGGTTTTCACCATATTGCTCAGGCTGGTCTCGAACCCCTGAACTCAATCAACCTCTCACCTCCGCTTCCCAAAGTACAGGTGTGAGCTACCTTGTCCAGCAACTTTTTCTTTCTTTTAAAATTTGCTTTTTATTTCTAGCATTAACTGTTTACACTTTGCATGAAAAAGAATAATGAAGTCGAATTTTCATTTCAATGATCTTGTATAAATGTGAAAAATAGTTAATCCCCCCCAAAAAACAGACTTAAAAAACCCACAAGCTCTTGTACTTAAGTACCTTGGTACAAGTACTGCCTAACCATAGCCAACTCGCCCATCCCACTGTTTGAATATTTGTGGCCAGCGGTTACGGGTGATTGGCTAAGTGCAGCCAGACCTTGATTTTCTGAAGGTAGACTGCTCTGTTGTGGATTCTGTTTAATTCTATGGATATCTCTTTGGTTTCTCTAACTTTTGAAGTCATTAGGGCAAAATATGTTTATTTACAGTTCCCCAAGCAAAGGATTCTTATTTCCTTCTGGATGAAGGGAAGATTAAAATACTGATCAAATGGGCAATGGCTCTGATCTTCAGCAGAACCAGTGATGTGATCATGCCTGCAGTGCCTTACTTGTGTATAGCACATTCTCATGTTACCTCATTTAATTCTTACAGCAGTTATCTGAAGTAGGCATAGCAAGTATTAACTCTGGTTTGTTCATGAAAAGAATGAGGCGCAGCGAGTTTTAGCAGTGTGTCCAGGATTGCACTGAAGTTCATACCCAAGATATGACTAGGACCCTGGCTTTCCAACTCAGTTTGGTCTCATCTCCATTGTTTCCTCTCTTTAGAGATAGCAAATCTGTGTTTCAGATCCAAGCCAACCTGGAACTCCTTGGCTCTCTTTCTCCTAAAACTGAAATAAAAAAGACTCTGTCTTCAGAGCACTCTTTAGCCTAGCCCAAGAAAAGCTGCCTAGCTAGCTGTGTCAGTTTGGGAAGCAGTTTTCCCTAGGTAGATAGCCAGACCCCTGTAGGAAAAAGGCAGCAAACTGAAATTACTGGATCACAAGCCTGGGCAGCTCAGTTGAAATGCTTGGGAGAGGACGGTGGTGAGAGGTTAGGGTGGGCTTGAGCATCATTTGTCATCACAACCCCTTTATAGGTAACTCAGCCCCACTGGTCCCAGCTACTTGGGAGGCTGAGGCAAGAGGATCACTTGAGCCCAGGAGCTGGAGGCTGCAGTGGGTTATGATCATGCCTCTTGACTCCAGTCTGGGCAACAGGGTGAGACCCCCATCTGTAAATAAATAATTTTGAGTAATAAAAATATAGTTAACTCCTCTCTGCCAGGAGAGCAGTATGCTAGGTAAATGTTTCAATAGGAAGTGTAGAAATGCTGTAGTTAGCTGGGCGTCGTGGCAGGCGCCTGTAGTTCCAGCTACTTGGAAGACTGAGGCAGGATTGCCTGAGTCCAGCAGGTAGAGGCTGTGGTGCCTGTGAGCATGCCACTGCACTCCAGCCTGGGTGACAGAGTGAGACTCCCACTCAAAAAACACAAGAAACCCTGTAAGAAAACCTTGAAAGGATACCAAAATTTCAGATAAACCGAATCATTGTAAGAACATAAATGCAAAAAATACAGTAACGTGCTAGTGTCTTTGAAGGCAGAATTCAGACATAAATTTGCACGATTCAAGGTAAATTGAAAGCCGGGCTTGGTAGCTCAGTCGGTAATCCCAGCACTTTGGGAGGCTGAGGTGAGTGGATTGCCTGAGCTGTGGATTCGAGACTCGCCTGGGCAACTTGGTGAGACCTCATCTCTACAGTAAATCAAAATGAGCTGGGCATGGTAGCGCGCGCCTGTAATTCTGGCTACTCGGAAAGCTGAGGCGGAAGGATCGCCGGAGCCCAGCAG
>NW_007248728.1:14157-17165 GCF_000164805.1 Carlito syrichta | reverse complement strand
CTGGAGTGCAGTGGCCGCTCCCGGCCACCGCAGCCTCGACCTGCTGGGCTCCAGCGATACTTCCACCTCAGCCTTCCGAGTAGCCGGAATTCAGGCACGCGCTACCACGCCTGGCTGATTTTTTGATTTATTGTAGTGATGAGGTCTTGCCAAGTTGCCTAGGTGGGTCTCGAACCCGCGGGCTCAGGCAATACATTCACCTCAGCCTCCCAAAGCGCGGGATTACAGGCTGAGCCACCGAGCCCAGCTTAAATGTCTATTTTTAAGACTGGTCTGAATTTCTCTCCTAAAAGTAAAATACGTACTTTTTCTGATGATATATGCATTTATAGTCTTTCCAAGATTCACTTTGGAAATCTTGTTTTTCTAATGGGGAAGATCTCTATAGTGAAATCCCTCTTTTTAAGAAGAGGATCTAAAGTCAGAGGTGGTCACTGCTGCATCCGTAGTGCAGTCAGACCGAGGCTTCCGCTCTGTACTGTAAAGCCAGAGGGCACTGTTGCTGCCTTTCCAAGCAGCTGTTTTTCTGGGGCTGCCGCATGACATCATAGCAGAAGAAAAATTAAAAACACGAAGAGATCTATTTCAAAATAGACGTTTAATATAAATTTTAGGCCAATGAAAAACACGATCATACATTGTCTCCAGTGGACCAACTCAGTCCAGCTTTGAAGGCCCTGACTCAGTGTACTGTATAGTTTCCCTTACTGGTCTGTGCACACTGCTCATGCATGGTGAGGACATTTGACCCCAAATTCCCACCACCTCCCCTATTGCTGTTTAACTGCAAAAGCAGGCTTCCCAGTGGGAGGGGCTGTTTCCCCCTTCCCCTTCAAGGAGTTGTAGTCTCATGAACCTCTCAAACCTTCTCCTCAGAAAAACGTACAAGTCTACTACAACTTTACGGGTTCATGGACCCAAGGCCCGCTGTGGTGTCTAAGGCCCCATCAATGAACCCCTGTGCTAGTGAACCGAGCAATGCATTGCCCGAGGCAGACACTGACCCCGGGCAACAGGAGGGAATAATGTCACTTCTGTTTGGTTTGGAGGCAGAAGCTAGGTCTCGGGGCCTCCCTGTGTTCTGAGAGCAGCACCACTCAGAACGTGAGCCGCTATCAGTGTAGTTTGAGAACAGCAGCTGCAGGGTCCGTGTAGGGCTCCCGGTTCAGCTGAGGACCTCAGGAACTCCTTGAAGGGAGACTTTACATTTGATCTGCTGTGAGGGGGCACTTCTAATTTTAGTTTGACCCACATGGGAAAGTGGATAGCTCTATTCCTTTTTTTGTATAGAGAGCACTTAGGTGTTGGACAATTAGAGTAAGTCCTTGGCATCCCCATCAGCCACGTCCTTTATAAATCCAGCATTTCTACCCATGAACATCAGCAGAAAGAGCTGCGCACGGGTCTGGCCCAGTGTTGCTGCACAAGGGAAGCGGTGGCTTACCAAGAGCCCCTTCCAGCATCCAGGAACTCCTTCCAGCCTTGCTGAGGGAAAGGAGGAAGCAGTTACTGAAGGCCAACTTGGGGAAGTGAAATGAGGCTGTCAGTTGTCTAGCCCAACATACTGCTGAATTACCTTCACCTTTTTATGACACTGCCGAGTGGCTGAGAGGCAGAATTCAATCTTAAGCTTCTGATTGTAGCCACTTTCCTCCACGCCCCCAAACATCCAACACTGGTTTATTTTTCCAGCATCAAGAAAGAAAACCAAGGCACTAGAAAGCAAGCACACTTAAGTACTGAGGCTAAAATTCAGTCTTTATCCTTTGCCTGAACTGCATGCCCTAACATAGCAAAACTCATTCAAGGGAAAAGCCGGCAAATTTGAAAATTCTCCCATTGAAGGTTGGTATTTTTGCAAACTGACAAATTTAACGATTGTATTGCCCCTCCCCCAAAATGCAATCACAAAACAAATCAGTACTATCTCAAATTAGCTCTAGAAATCACACTGAAACTATGTTACATTTACAAATATTAAATTTATTATAACTAAAATGGATTTAATTGTTCTCGGGTTTGGCCACCTCATAGCTCCGTTTAAGGAGGGATTTTTTAAAACAGAAAAATGCATCATAACTTGGTCAAATTACTTTCACATTTAAAAAGAAACTTCTAAAAAGGAAAACGAGAAAAGCAACTCTTCGGTTTCACATAATTGAACAGGAGAAAGCACGCAAGCTACAGCATCGCTAAATTCACGAAACCAACCAAGGCCGGGATGTTCTCTTCTGATTGCGTGTAAAAAGGTCCGCCGTCGCGCCACGCGTCCCCGAAGTCCCCGGCCCGGCTAGTCTCCGAACGTGGCCAGCGGCGCGCGCTCTGGCTGCCGGCGCGGCTCCTTCTCCGACAGCAGCTGCAGGTTCTCGGCGCGCAGCCGGGCCAGCTCCAGCTCCAGCTCGCGCACGCGCGCGTCCTCGGCGCCCGGCCTCCGGCTCTCCAGCCGCAGCCGGTTGTTCTCGTCCTCCATGCGCGACAGGCACTTCTCCAGCTCCAGGTACTCGCGGATGAGCTCCTGCTTGCTCATGTTCTGCAGGCTCTCCGCGTGGTACCGCTCGTACGTCTCCGAGAAGTCCCGCTGCAGGAACTCGCCGCCGTCGCCGCCCATGCCGTCGCTGCCGCCGTCCTCCTCGCCCGCCTCCTCCATGAAGTCCTCGTCGCTGGTGTCGTCGGACTTGGCGGCCGCCCGCTTGGAGTAGAGGCCGGTCTTGAGGTCGGGCTCCTCCTGGTCGTGATCGTCCATGAGGAACTGCGTGGTGTTGTAGGGCGCGACCGGCTGGCCCTTGGCGAACATCTCGGCGCGCACCCGCGAGGCGCGCAGGCTCTCCTTCTCGTCCGACTTGCGCTTCTCCTCCCAGGTCAGCGTGTAGTAGGGCTTCCAGAGCCGCTTCTTCTTCTGCGACGGCCGCCGTCGGTGTTTCTTCTTGCCCGGCTGCCTCTGCGCCTGCCCGCTCGCCGCCTCGCCCGCCGCGGCAGGAGCCCCCAACTTGCTGGGCTCGGAGTCTCGG
>NW_007248728.1:12675-14006 GCF_000164805.1 Carlito syrichta | reverse complement strand
GGCCGCTCGCGACTGCCACCTACTGTCCTCGGGCGCACGCTCCTCCGCGCCTGGGGGGCGCTCGGGGTTCCGCTCCTCCGGGCCCGCAGCGGCACCTGTGCAGTTGCCCGGCGGTGGCTGGTGCTGAAATTCCGCCAAGAGGGGCTCGGCCATGGCTAGACGAGTCCTCGTCCCGAAGTTGGAGGAATTTTGGCTGCGTCCTTAAGAAGGGGACTTGCTTTTCCAAAAAGCGCCCGAGAGTCCGCTTCGGCGTGCGGTTCCTGCAGTGACGCCGTCAGCCCGTCCTTCAGCCGCCAAACTCTAGCCGCAACCTGGGGGCTCAAGTCAGGGAAGGGTTAAGCGCCCACCGCGCGGCCCGCGTCCGAGGGTGCAGCAGCAGGAGCGGGACGGAGTGCGGAGGCGGCCCCGGTCGAGGAGTGGAGAGCCGCGACGAGGGCGAGTCCAGCGGTCTCGGCCCAGCCCCGAAGGGGTTAAAACTACCGATGACGCCGCCTCCGAGGCGAGAGCCACAAAGGGTTAAGTCCCCTGCCGCAGCGCCCACAAGGGGTTAAAGTCCCAGAACTGCCTCCTCCCACTTCCACGGGTGTCGCTCCAACGCGCGCTCCCCGCTCCCTAGGCCCGGCCGGAGCCTCCGCCGAGGACAGACAAACTCATCTCCCCTTTGGCTCGATGCTCTGCTCAGCTCAGCTCCCCTCCGCCTCCTCCCCCTTCCGACAGCTCCTCTTCCGCCTCCTCCCCCTACCTTCCCTCCCAACCTGCCTCTCCACCTGCCAACTTCCAACTGCTGCCTCCCAGCCCTCGGCGCCCTTTTTATATAGAAGCCTGTTCGCCCCGCCCACGCGCATGCGTAGCTGAGTTCCCGACGCGGGAAGCCGGGAGTCGTAGTTCTCATCTTTTGGGCCCGCCGTCCTCGCGCGCCGTGCGACGTAGCCAATCCCCGGACGCGTCGGGGGCGTCTCCCAGGCCGCCTCCGGCCGCCGCTTCTCCCCCGCCGAAGAGGCGTGAGCGGCCATTGGCCGAGAGCCACACGACGCGCTGAGGAAGCAGGGCCAATCGCAAGGGAGACGGGGCGGGCTCTGGGCCATACCATTCTGTTTCAGGAAAACGAGAAGATTCGGTGGCCTATGGGCGCCCAAACAGAATCTTCTTTTGAAAAGGTGCGCTGGAAAGGTCATTGTCACATCCTGTCCCTAACAGAAGTGTTCTGAGGGGCACCAGCCTTTGTGAACTAAAGCAAAAATGGCTTATCCCTAAAAAGTAGTCCCCGGAATGTGAAAGAGGTTTACATGCTGTAAAGCGAGCGGCTGGCCTGGCCTCCGGCGGCCGAGGCC
>NW_007248728.1:10574-11876 GCF_000164805.1 Carlito syrichta | reverse complement strand
CGGGTCCCTCGCCTTCCCGCCCCTGCCCACGGGACTCCACCTCGGCAGGCTGCGACCACGGGCTCCATTTTAGAGCCACGATCTTCAGGACTCAGAAACGTGACTCGTCCCAGGTCCCAGAGAGCCGCGCGGGTCTTCCTGATCCCCACGCCCTTTTCTTAACGTGACAAGCAGGAAGCTCCCTCCTTCTCGGGAACTCCGGGTTCGGGTCCTCTCGTCAGCAGCTCCCGCCTCCCCAGCCCCTTCTTCCCTGGGCACACCTGTCCGGGGGACGCAGGTGGTGACCGCCATCCGTGCCCTCGGGCTGCCCTGGGCTGGATAGCCCGTCAGAACCCGCGGGCCACGGGGCAAAGGAGGAGGACCCGGGAGGAGCGCGAAGCCGGCAGTGTGGACAGGCGCCTGGAGAAGGGACCGGCGGCCGGCCCGAAGCGGGTGGCGTGCGGCGCAAAGTGGCGCGAAGAAGGGCGTGTGGGGCGCACAGACGTCGTGTCCTGAGCCGGGACTCGTGGGACGCAGGCTGGCTCTGGGGCAGCGCAAGGCGGGGCGCGGCGGCGAGGGCCAGGGCTCGCGTCGGCACCTCCAGAGGGAGCGGCCTTAGGGCACAGCCACGTGTTCCGAAGGGGCCACCCCTGTGTCCCTGGGCCTCGAGAAGCTTCTCGGTCCCTTCCCAGGGGCTCCTTGCTGTCCCGCGCGGCGCCCTGCAGACAGCTGGATGGGGCGGTGCCTCCGACTTGTCGCCTCGTTTCCGGACTTCAGCGCGCCGGGCTTCCCCAAGCCGGGGCATTCGGAAGGCACCACGAGCCCTGGACGGCGTCACTTGTCATACTAGGGGAGGGCGCCAGCCTGCCGGGTTCTGAAATTCCGGCCCGTAAGTCGGACGTGGCGCAGGCCTTCCCCTGGGCCGGCCGTGGCTAAGCCCAGGCCAGCCGCAGGAGGAAGGGGCCGTCCCCATGTCACAAGGCGACCGGGCTCAGAGCGGTGACAGGCCTGCCCGAGCTCGCGCAGGCAGGTGCCAGGGTGGAGTGGCGCGCCCTCGCCTGCCGCCGGCTTCCTTCCCCGCACCCGGGTTCTTCGACCTCGGCTTTGGGCCGGCCCTGGCGGTGGCAGCCCCGAGGGATGCCCTTCTCTTCGAGGCCTGGCACGGGGTTCCCGGGGCAGACGGTGGCCCGGCCGGGGCCAGTGGCCACGACCGGGCTGACAGCGGCAACTCGCGCGGGCTGCCCCCTCCTCGCCAAGCGGGACGGTCCCAGGACGCTGGTCGGCGGTCGGAGGCGCCGGGCACTGGGAGGCGCTCAGCGTGGC
>NW_007248728.1:3222-10014 GCF_000164805.1 Carlito syrichta | reverse complement strand
GGAGGAGGGAAAAGATTTCTCCTGAAAGGCCAGCCGCTGGCCCCGGGGGTGTCCGTGGGGCGCTGGGGGAGGGAACAGGAAGGGACTTGGGCCTCGTGTCCCGCCCCGCTCCCCCCGCCCTCCGTGACGGCAGAAAGTTAAGGTTGTATTTTATTATGTGAAACATTCCTTTGTAAGTGAACCTTCAGCGAAGACGTCCTGAGTGTGTGGCGGAGGGAGGCGGGCAAGACCGGCGCTCCCCTCCCCGGGCCGCTGGCGCCTCCCAGCCCGGCTGGGCCTCCTGCCGCCACCCGCGACCTCCCAGCCAATCGTGCTTCCAGGCCCCGGCCCAAGTCCCGACCTGCCCAAGAGCTGAACCTCCTGGGGAGAGCGGGGTGGGAAGAGTCGGGTGACCAAGAGGGGGCGGGGCAGCCCCGCCCCTGCCCGGCCAACCCAGCCCAGGACCCAGGGGACCAGTCAGGGAGGCTGGGGGAGGGAGGAAGCGCCCGCGAGAAGCTGCGGGGGGGTCTTCTTTGACCCCTCGGGGGAGGGGGTGCCGAGGCAAACCGTGGTGCCTGCGAGATCCGTCATGCCGTTCTCCCAGACCCTAGGACTAGGCGCAGGGCAAGCGGGACCGTCACCTCTTCTGGGGCCGAAACTGTCGGAAAAGCCACTGGACGACGAAAGGCCACAGGAGGAAGAACAGCAGCGTGGGGCCTGAGAGCCTGAGAGGCCAAGGCCGGGCACTGGGCCGGGGTCCCTGCTGCCAAGAAGGAGCGAGTCAGAGGCCAGCCCAGGCCTCCGCACTGCCCTCCCCAGGAGCCTGCTTCCAGCTGCGTGGAAAGCCCCTGCCCCAAGTGGGCACCACTGGAAGGGAAGCGGCCCCCAAGTGTGGTTCCCCCAAATCTTCCCCAGGGCATCTGAGAGCCAGGAAAGGTGGGAGGCTGTGGGGGTAGGGAAGGCTTCCAGGCTGTCTCCTCTGGGCCACGAAGCAATCACCTGTCCTCTGACCTGAAGACCCTGTCCTGTAAAGGGTGTGCCACTGACTCAAATGAGGACCCGGGGACCCAGATTTTAGTTTCTAAACATCCTTCTCCACTAAAAGAAGCCAGGGCTCCTCAGATCCCAGGTCTGGACAGGGAAGGTAGGGGCGAGTGTGTGACACCCTGTGCCAGCAAGCAGGGTAATTCTCACAGATGAATGAGGGATGCCCACACAGGACGTGGCTAGAGGGGTCCCCACTGGTCAAAGTTGTGGCAGTTTGAGCATCAAAAAGAATGATGGTGGTGGCTAATCAGAATACTCATCCATCAAAACCACAAGGTCCTAGTGACACTCCAAAGTGGAGAACACTGGAACTCTGTCACCACTGAGGTGGCGTTTAAATCTGCTCCTTTCTTTAGAAGCAGATAATTAAAGAGACGATCAAGTGCCCGCCTTGCCTTTCCAAAAGACACTTTCAAGGAAGCCCAGGGCGATCAGGGAGACGCCACAGAGAAGGACGGTTCACAGAAGTTGGAGGAGTAATAGCATCTCAAAGGCAGCTGTTTTGCAGTCACAGATAATAGATTCAGGCAAAGATGATCAACTGTCAAAAACTGTGTGGCAGAGGCAGCTGATGGGGAGCTGGGTGCTCCTGGGCTGCAAGAGGAAAATGGCCTTGCCAAGGCAGGGTCAGCCCTTCACCCCTTTGTGGTACCAGCAGGCCATGCATGAGTCACTCATGGGGAATGAGAGATAGCACACGTCCCTTGGTGTGCAGTGTCATCTTTGATGTCGCCTGGTCCAAAATGGGTTATTTATTTACTTTTTTTATTTTATTTTATTTTTTTGAGTTGGAGTCTCATTCTGTCACCCAGACTGGAGTGCAGTGGCCGCTCCCGACCACTGCAGCCTCGACCTGCCAGGCTCCGGCGATCCTTCCACCTCAGCCTTCAGAGTAGCTGGAACTACAGGCGCGCACTACCACACCCAGCTGATTTTTTATTTATTGTAGAGATGAGGTCTCGCTAAGTTGCCCGGGCAGGTCTCGAACCCGCGGGCTCAGGCAATCTACTCATCTCAGCCTCCCAAAGGCACGGGATTACAGGCTGAGCCACCGAGCCCGGTTTATTTACTTTTTTGAGTCAGGGTCTCATCCTATCGCCCAGATTGGAGTGTAGTGGCACAATCACGGCTCACCACAGCCTCGACCACCTGGGCTCAGATGATCCTTCTGCCTCAGCCTCCCCAGTAGCTGGGACTACAGGTGCGTGCCACCACGCCCAGCTAATTCTTTAATTTTTTGTATAGACAAGGTTTCACTAGGTTGCTCAGGCTGGTCTCAAACTGCTGGGCTCAAGCAGTTCTCTTGCATCAGCCTCCTAAGGTGCTGGGATTACAGGCATGAACCACCATGCCCACCAAAATGGTCCGTCTGACTCTAATCCTGTCCTCACATCTAACATCCAGCTCACAGGAAACACAACTTGGCCAAGAACCAGCCTCGAGGGCACAGTCAGACCCCAAGGGTGGGTCGTTCTGTGAGACCACTGGCCAGGCTGGTTAGCCAGAGAAGCCGAGACAAGGCCTGGTCTAGATGGAGAGGGACTTGAAGGACAAGGAACGGGGCAGCGTGTGGTTCTAGACTGAACAAGGACAGGAAGAGGCGACTGCAGGACAGTGAGCAGATCTGAATCTGGACTGGGGATCTGATGATTGAAAGAACTAATAATTGTGTGAGGTCAAATGCTGCTTAGGCTGGGTGGGGAGGTTTCTTTTTGGGGGGGTCAGAGTCCTACTCTGTCGCCCAGGCTGGAGGGCAGTGGCATGCTCATGGCCACCACAGCCTCGATCTGCTGGGCTCAGGCAATCCTTCTGCCTCAGCCTTCCAAGTAGCTGGAACTACAGGCGTGCGTCACCACCCTCAGCTAATTTTTTTATTTATTGTAGAGACGAGGTCTCACCAAGGCTGGCCCAGGCTGTCTCAAACCCCTGGACTCAGGCAATCCCCTCGCCTCGGCCTCCCAAAGTGTTGGGATGACAGGTGTGAGCCACCATGCCCAGCCTGGAGGGTGTTCTTATTTTGAGAGATGTAAACACAAGTATTTCAGAATGGGACATTACAATGTCTATAATCTAACATCGCCAGCATTTAAAATTAGTAAAAGAGAAAAAAAGAAACAAGAAGCAAAGCCCTGTTGCAGGGGAGGGGGCAGTGTGGTATCCAAGGGAATCCCTGCCACGGGCTGGCACCCCTGTGCTGAGTGGGCTGGGGTCACCCTGGAGACCCCCACACCCGGCAACTCAGCCCCCTCCTGCCCCCGCCACCCAGGGCTGCTCAAGAAGAGACCCCCTCAGAGTTCCTGGGGGGTGCCAGCTCTGAGGGGAGACAGAGGCCACCCCCAGCTCCATCCCTGAGGACTGTTAGCAAGAATAAGCCCAGGCCCTGCTGAAGAAGGCTCTGCAGGACACGGGTGCAGGGCCTGATCCTGGCAGTGGCTCAGGGAAGGGCTCCCTGCTGTGTGTCCTCAGGCAAATTACTCAGCCTTTAGAGCCTGGCTCCTCCTCCGTTGGGGACATGGAAAGAGACCCTGCCTCATGGGGCAGGAGTAGGCGAAGGAGGGAGGCAGGTGGGGGTCTCACACACAGCTGGGGCTCAGGAATGAGACCAGGAGCCGAGGGGGAAGGGTGGACAGATCTGGAGGTGGGGTGGGAAGGAGATGGAAGGCTGAGCTGTTGGGACAGACCCTGAGTCTGGGAACAGAACCCCTGACTGGGGCCCCCAGTGCAAAGAGTGACACATCCTGGCCCAGCCTGGCCACAGGCCCAGACCCCAAGCATCTGGAGGCCGGGCGGAGAGGGGCCCTCCTACTCAGCCTTCCAGTGGGGAAACACTCAGGCCACCCCGCCGGCAGCGTGAGCCATGCCGTCCTGGACAGAGGTGTCGGCCATGAGGCATGAGGACACAGACAAAAGTGGCTGGGTAGGAGCCCCACAGAGACAGAGTCCTAGTCCAGTCCTGCCCAGGGGTGAGGGGGACTCACCTGCTCCGGGGGCCGGGGCGTGCTCTCCAGGGTCCGCAGTCTCCCCTGCACATCCCACATGCTCTCTTGCAGTGCCCGAACTGTTCCCACCAGCCACGTGTCCAACTCCGGGGGCCCAGGCAGGCTGCCCCCTGACCCCTCTGCGGAGCACACACACACAGGGATGGGGGCTCGGGTGGCCACTTGGTGTCAGACAGGCAGGGCAGCCCAGGGAGGTGTGTGAGTACACCACGATCCTGGACCAGGTGTGACTCTGCAGAGTCCAGCCATGTGGCTGGGTAATGAGCCACTGGGGTGGGAATCCCAGCACAGCACTTCCTGACTGTGTTAAAGTCACACAGGAACCATCAACTTCTCTGAGCCTCATCTTGTCATCTGAAAATTAGGGAGGCTGGGCACGGTGGTTCACGCCTGTAATCCTAGCACTTTGGGAGGCCGAGGCGAGAGGACTGCCTGAGTTCAGGAGTTCGAGATCAGCCTGAGCAACTTGCTGAAACCTCGTCTCTACAATAAGTAAAAAAATTAGCCAGGCATGGCTACTTGGAAGGCTGAGGTGAAAGGATGGTCTGAGCCCAGCAGGTTGAGGCTGCGGTGGCCATGAGTGTGCCACTGCACTCCAGCCTGGGCGACAGGGTGAGACTCTGACTCAAAAAAGAAAATTAGGGGAAGATGTCTTCTCTTTCCCAGGGCTGCTCACTCAGAGAATCAAGATATTTTTGCAAGTGCCCCATAGGACTTGGCACAGAGGAAGTTAGAAGGGACGAGGGAAGAACTCGTTGTTGTCCTTTGAGATTCCCAAATGGGGGACCCAGAGACAAAGGATGGCTTCCCAAGGTCACGCCGCTGTAGAACAGAGGGCTGCCTTAGCACCTGCGGAGGGTGCAGGCTCCCAGTGCCCTCAGGGAGGAGGCAGGGTAGGGACTTTGCCCACCCAGGCAGGTATCTGGCAGTTTGGCGTCCCTTCCTGGGATAGGCCACTTGCTCCACTGCCCAGTGCTGGACTTCCACCTCCGCCCCCAGAGGGCAGCCAGGGCAGGTCTGGGGACTGGAGTCACGGGGAGAGGCAAAGGGCTGGGCAGGAGCTCACCCTTCTCTCGGGAGGGCTCAGGGCTGTCCCTGGCGTCAGGCTCTCCTCCAGGTGCTGTCCTCTGCTCTGCCCAGACCTGCTAAGAGACGTCAGAGGTCTGAGGGGGAGAAGGAGCAGACAGGGCATGGTGGGGACAGGAGAGATAGGAGCTGCTCTCACCAGCTCAGGCTCTAGCTGCTCCAGGGAATCACAGAACACCTCAGCATCCAGATCCCTGGGCGGCTGGGACTCTGGGGAAAGAGAGGGAGTGTCATAGCCCAGAGGGAGACTGGGGGGGTGTGCACTGGGGAGGGGCACCTGTTCAGGGAGCATGAGAGGCACTGCCACCAGAGGCAGCAGGGAGGCTGGGAACGGGAGCCCAGAACCTGTGCCATCCTGGAGTACAGGGGGCCTCAGCGTCTGAAGGGCCCGCATGGCATCCAGCCTGGGTTGGTCCTGTCCCTCCTCCCACGCACTAACCTGGGCTTGGGGAAGCTGGTTTCTCAGGGAGGCAGGGAGGCTCTGAAACAGCCGCCACATCTGCATTCCGCACCTGCTCCTTCCGCCCTGCCAAGACAGCACCCAGAGGTGGGGCTGGGAAGAGGCCAGCACCTCCCAGTGAAATCAAGTCCCTACTTTCTACATGCCATGAACGCTGCCTGGGAGCCATCCCGCCAGGGGCACTGGTCGGGTCCTTCCAGAGACATCACCTGGTGCCTCTGGCCCCAGCCCCCATCCAGCTGAGCACCCCCTGGGCCTAGGCCTAAGACAGTTCCCTCGGCACTCTTGAAACCCCGGGATCTGACCTGCGACCCTTCTCAGGAAGGTCTCCGGGGGCTGCGGCATGTCAGGGATCACCTGGTACAGGGGCTCGAAGTGACCAAACATGTCCTCTGCCACCTCACCCAGGGGCACTGTGTTGATCACCTGTGGGAGAGGCAGCCTGTCGAGCGCTGGCTCCTCTCCCCTCCACCCTGTTCCCGCCCTGTCATACACTGCCCTGCGGCCAGTCGTGGCCCAGAGACAGACTGGGCTGGGGACAGCATGGAGGTGGTGGTTCCCACGGGTGTCACGTGTAGGAAACACAGTGGAGCGCAGAACTGGAAGGGTGCGGGCAGCCCACCCGGCTGGGTGCTGGGGGACAGAACCCACCGCCCCTCCCTACCTTCTGGGCCACCAGCTTCATCTCAGTGATGTAGGCAGACATGGCTTCCTGCCTGCTCATCCTGCCCAGGCTGTTCCAGGCGTCCCTGGGGGCAGAGGGCAGTGAGAGGGCTGGGGACAGCGCAGCCTTGTTTGCCCCGCGGGTGGGGAGCTCACCACTTGTATCGTCCAATGGGGTCCCAGAACCCGGGCCGGGGTACCAGGCAGGGCCCCACGGTGGCCTGCTTGTAGTAGCTGTAGAATCGCAGCATCTCTTCGTAGGAGGGGCGGTAAGAGCCTGGGCAGAGGGTCGGGGGCGGAGGGCACGGCGTCGGGAGGACGGAGGGCGGCGAGGGCAGAGGAGGGTCCCACCCAGGGCAGAGGGACGGGGCAGGAGGCGGAGGGCGCCCCCGGGCAGCCCGGGCGGGGACCTGTCCGCGGAAAGCACAGGGGTCGAGGCCACTCCCCGTTCGGGGTCAGCTCCGGGCCAGGGCCCGCGCGGGCCGCAGCCTCACCATTCTTGGGCAGCTTCTGGATGACGCCGACTGCAGCCTGGAACTGCTCCTGCCAGTCGGGCTC
>NW_007248728.1:2074-2977 GCF_000164805.1 Carlito syrichta | reverse complement strand
ATCTCTAATTCAGGGTTCACCTGGAAGTTAATGGTTTCCATAGCAAAGATATCATCTAGCAATGAAGAGAATTTTCTATAGACCATTAAGAATATCATCTAGCAATGAGAGAATTTTTTATAGATGCTAGGCAGTCCCATGATTATACTAACAGAATTCAGACTAAAGTGGTTATCAAAGTGATCAATAAAGGAAATCCGATGTTGGTTGTTTTCTGGTAGGTTTTTTTACAGGGGCGGTAGGAAAGGCGCCATTAGAGTATGTTCAGATGACTATAGGGCGGGCGATGGGCGGGCGAGGAGGAGCCCGGACGCGGCGGGCAGCCTCCCGCCCGGGTCCCGCACCCTGGCCCCGCACCCCGCGGCGCCCGGGCCGGGACGCCGGGGTCTTCGCTCGCCACCACCCGGAGGCTTCCGACTGACCTCGGGGTCCACTCTGGCGGGGACGGGACGCCGAGCGAGGGGGGAAACCTAAGCCAATAGGAACGCCCGTTTCACATTCGGCTTCTACACCTCAACCACTCAGCGCGGCCCTTTCAAGAGTATGCAAATAGTTTCGCGGAGCGACGGCCAGTGAGGCGGGGCTCATCCTCGGGCCGAACTTCCCAGTCCCGGACGCCCAAGGCGGGTGGCAGCGCCCCCTGGCGGACATAGTGAGAGATTGCGGAGGCCTTGCGCCCCCTGGTGGAAATCCGCGTCGGCCCTCCGAACCCAGGCCTGGCGGATCCGAGCCACCCGACTCAACAGGTCACCTGGGCGCTGGGGACAAAAAAGAGTCACGTCCTGGGGTCAGGCTTCGGGGGAAGGGACATCACAGCTGAGTTCTGGAAGATTTAAGAGGAAGCCAGGCCAGGCTCGGTGGCTCAGCCTGTAATCCCAGCACTTTGGGAGGCCGAGGTGAGTG
>NW_007248728.1:0-2054 GCF_000164805.1 Carlito syrichta | reverse complement strand
CGAGTTCCGGCTACTTGGAAGGCTGAGACAAAAGGATCGCCGGAGCCCAGCAGGTCGAGCCGCGGTGGCTGGGAGTGGCCACTGCACTCCAGTCTGGGCGACAGAGTGAGACTCCAACTCAGAAAAATAATAAGAATAAAAATAAAAAAAATAAGAGGAAGCCAGATGGAGACAAGGGGTAGGATGATGGTTCCCGGAGTCCAGGGAGGGGGAGGGGAAAAGGTTGTGGGACAAGCACAATTCCGCAGAGAATGAGGTCTCGGGTTCAATTCGGGCAGAAAATGAGCTGCAGCCACAGGCGCGCCCTACCTCGCCCGGTCATAATTTTTTCATTTATTTTAGAGGCGAGGTCTCACCAAGTTGCCCAGGCTGGTCTCAAACCCATGGGCACAGGCAATCCTCTCACCTCGGCCTCCCAAAGTGCTGGTATTACAGGCGTGAGCCACCACACACGGCCCTTATTTATTTTTTAAATCTTTATTTTTAGCTAGGCACAGTGGCTCCAGCCTATAATCCCAGTACTTTGGGAGGCTGAGGTGAGAGGATTGCCTGAGCCTAGGGGTTCGAGACCAGCCCAGGCAACCTGGGGAGATCTTGTCTCTACAATAAAATTTTAAAAAATTAGCCGGGTGTGATGGCATGTAGTTCCAGCTACTTGGAAAACTGAGGCAGAAGGATCACCTGAACCTAGCTGATCGAGGCTATGGTAGCCATGATTGTGCCACTACCCTCCAACCTGGGCAATAGAGTGAGACTCCCACTCAAAAACAAACCAACCAACAAACCCTAAAAGAGTGGAATTGGAATGTCCTAACAAAGAAATTATAAATGCCTGAGATAATGGATATGCCAATTACCCTGACCTGATCATTACACACCGTATGCCTGTATCAAGACATCACATGTACCCCATCAATATGTACAACTGTTATGCACCCATAAGAATCAAAAAATTGAAAAACTAGGCTGGGTTCCAGTGGCTCATGCCTGTCATCCCAGCACTTTGGGAGGCTGAGGCAGGAGGACTGCCCGAGGCTCGGAGTTCAGGACCAGTCTGGACAAGAAAGGGAGACCCTGACTACACAAACAATAGAAAAATTAGCCTGTATTCCCAGGTACTCAGGAGGCTGAGGCAGGAGAATTACTTGAGCCCAAGAGTTCTCAACTGCGGTGAGTTGTGATCGTGCAACTGCACTTCAACCTGGGCCACAGAGTGAGACTCCTAATCCATCAATCAATTTTAAAAAGAGCGAGAGAGTAAGCCAGGAGAAGAATGAGGAAGGTTTCTCCCCGGAGGAAGGAATAGCAGGATTAAAAGTGCAAAGGCCATTTGGGCGTGGTGGCTCAAGCCTCTAATCCCAGCACTTTGGGAAGCCGAGGTGAGAAGACTGCCTGAGCCCAGGGGTTCAAGATCAGCCTGGGCAACTTGGTGAGACCTCGACTCTACAATATATGAAAAAATTAGCTGGGTGTAGTAGCGCACCCCGGTAGTTCCAGCTACTTGGAAGGCTGAGGCGGAAGGATCGCCTGAGCCCAGCAGGTCAAGGCTGCGGTGGCTGTGAATGTGCCACTGCCCTCCAGCCGGGCGACAGAGGGAGATGCCCACTCAAAAAATAAACAAACAGGTGAGGCGCAGGGGCTCATGCCTACAATCCCAGCACTTTGGGAGGCCGAGGTGAGAGGAATGCCTGAGCCCAGGGGCTTGAGACCAGCCTGGGCAACTTGGTGAGACCTCATCTCTACAATCAGAGAACTTAGTTGGATAGAGTGGTGCACGCCTGGAGTTCCAGCTACTTGGGAAGCTGAGGTGGGAGGATCATCTGAGCCCAGCGGGTGGCGGCTGTGGCGGCTGGGAGCAGGCCAGAGCACTCCGGCCTGGGCGGCAGCGTGAGACTCCAACTCAAAAAAGTAAGTACATCGATAATTTGTTAAAAGAGCGAGAGGGAAAGCCAGGAGAAGGATGAAGGGTGCCCCCGAGGAGCAGTCGCAGGATTCAACGCACGGAGGCCGAGAGCGACACTCGGGAAGAAAGTCCGGGCCCGAGGGGGGACCCA
>NW_007248727.1:18554-20118 GCF_000164805.1 Carlito syrichta | reverse complement strand
TCCCCAGCTGATTTTTTGATTTATTGTAGAGATGAGGTCTCGCTGCCCAGGCGGGTCTCGAACCCGCGGGCTCAGGCAATCCACTCACCTCAGCCTCCCAAAGGCACGGAATTACAGGCTGAGCCACCGAGCCCGGCTACTGTGCTTTTTTTGAGTCAGTGTCACTCTATGAGACCATCATAGCTCACTGCAGTCTCGACCTCCTGAGTTCAGGCAATCCTCCCGCCTCAGCCTCCTGAGTCATGAGGACTACAGGCACGCGCCACCATGCCTGGCTAATGTTTTCATTTTTTTTGTAGAGATGAGGGTCTCACTATGTTGCCCAGGTTGGCCTTGTGTACCTGGCCTCAATCAATCTTCCCCACCTTCGCCTCCCAAAGCACTGGGATGATAGGTGTGAGCCACTGCACCGGGCCTGAGCCTGCACTTTTGCCATTGGCCACAAGGTGACTGACGTGCGATGGTGTGTTTTGGATTCAGAGCCCCCCCCCAGCCAAAATTTTAAAAAATAGAATATAGTAATCAATGAAATCCTTCAGGGGACCCCATGATTTCAGGCTCTGCACCTGGGGACCCAGCTCGAGGTGTCCTGGGCTGTCAGTAAACCGTGGACAGAGAACTGGGTTCCAGCTCGGCCTCTGGTGTCAGACCCTGATTCTGCCCTTCCCGGCTCTGTGGGTCTCCCAGGTGAAGTGGAAGGAGGGAGGGCCATGTGGAATTGTTCTGAGAACCTACAGAAGGCCAGGCTCGATGGCTCGCACCCGTAATCCCAGCACTTTGGGAGGCCAAGGAGGGAGGATCACTTGAGCTTAAGTGTTCAAAACCAGCCTGGGCAACATAGACTCCAGCTCTACAAAACATCTGAACGTTAGCCAGGCGTGGGGACACCTGTAGTCCAGCTACGTGGGAGGCTGAAGCAGAAGGATTATTTGAGCCCAGAAGGTTGGGGTTGCAGTGAGTCGTGAGCATGCCACTGTACTCAGCCTGAGCAACAGAGCAAGACTCAGACTAAAAAAAAAAAAGCAAATAATTAGGTGAGAGGATTGCCTGAACCCAGAGGTTTGAGACCAGCCTGGACAAATCAGCGAGACCTTGTCTCTACAATAAATCAAAAAATTAGCCGGGCATGGTGGTATGTGCCTGTGGTTCCAGCTCCTTGGAAGGTTGAGATGGAAGAATCGCTTGAACCCAGTAGGTCGAGGCTGTGGCGGCCATGAGTGTACCACTGCACTTCAGCCTGGGTGACAGAGTGAGACTCTGACTCAAAAAAAAAAAAAAAAAAGCTACCTCTGAGAAACCAGCTCTTTCCTTGGCTGGCTAGTGATTAGAGGGTAAGTTAAGTGAACTGCTTGAAAAACATGAGATGGCCGGGTGCACTAGCTCAGTCTGTAATCCCAGCACTTTGAGAGGCTGAGGCGAGAGGATTGCCTAAGCCTGGGGGTTTGAAACCAGCCTGGGCAACTTGGTGAGACCTCATCTCTACAATAAATCAAAAACTAGCCGGGCGTGGTAGCGCGCACCTGTAGTTCCAGCCACTCGGAAGGCTGAGGCGGAAGGATCGCCG
>NW_007248727.1:15036-18246 GCF_000164805.1 Carlito syrichta | reverse complement strand
AAAAAAAAAAAAAAAAAAAGACTGCTCATTGGGTATGTTAAACCCATGTCATGTCTTCCAGGGACAGAGCCAGAGACCAGGGAAGAGGTGACTGCAGGAAGCAGTGCTGGAGGCTGACTGGGGTGGAGGCCAGGCAGGGGCTGGGGCAGGGTGGACGGCGGTCGCCCTGGGAAGGTGGAGGCATCAGTCCCAGTCGGTGCGGGATGGAGAGCAGTCCAGGCCGGCTGCAACCCTGAACCCCTGGAGGGTGGGGCCTTTGCCACCCTGGGGAGGTGGGGAAGGGGCAGGCAGACAGGAGACCCTGGCTGCCCTGTGGAGTTTCCCGTGGACACTGCGTGGGGTCGCTGAACACCTGAGCTTGGGGCCCCAGAGTCCTCCTCGACGGTATGGGGGCGACTGTTCTGCCACCCAGGCATGCCCTCAAGCCTGGCCCACAGGGCAGGGCCACCAAGGCCCCTTGCCCTTCTTTTCCTTGGCCTTCCTTGCCTGGCCCCCTTGCCCCTTCCAGGACGCTCTCCCCAAATCCCAGTTTCTTGGATCCACCGAGGTATTCTGGCCCTGAGGGGCAACTTGTGGCCCCCGTGTGGGTCCCAAGAAACCCTCGTGACCCCCCCACTGTCACCCACATTTTCTCAAGGGGACACTGAGTCCAGAGGACAAAAGTCACAAAGGGTGACTCCCTTGCAAATGGACATCCACAGTGCTCATAAGGACAAACAGGGGCCAGGCCCGGTGGCTCACACCTGTCATCCCAGTGCTTTGGGAGTCGAAGCAGAAGATCACTTGAGGGCAGGCGTTTGAGGTCAGTTTAGGCCACATAGCAAGACCCTGTCTCTACTTAAAAAAAAAAAAAGCTGGGCAGTAGCCAAGGTGAGAGAATTTCCTGAGCCCACAGTTTCGAGACCCGCCTGGGCAACTTGACGAGATCTCATCTCTACAATAAATCAAAAAATTAGCTGTGTGTGATATCGTATGCCTATAGTTCCAGCTACTTGGGAGGCTGAGGCAGAAGGATCGCCGGTGCCCTGCAGGTCGACGCTGGGGTGGCCGTGATTGTGCCACTGTACTCCAGCCTGGGCGATGGAGTGAGACTCCAACTCAAAAAAAAATTTTTTTTTAATTACCTAGTGTGGTGGCGCCTGTAGTCCCAGCTACTTGGGAGGCTGAGTTGGGAGGACTGTTTCAGCCCAGGAGTTTGAGGCTGCAGTGAGCTATAATTGTACCTCTGTACTCCAGCCTTGGTGACAGAGTGAGACCCCATCTTTAAAAAAAAACAAACCAAAAAGAATAATAATTGAGTTTATTTGAGAGTCAAAGTCAACCTTTATTGCACAAGAACCAGAATTATTCCCCTCCACGCCTTCCCTGAGCTGGAGACCTCCACATGAAAACATGTCTGGGGTCTCATCCGCTTGCACCTCTGACTAGCAGGGAGCACTCACCCAGAAGGCCTGGGGAGCATCTTCTTCAAAGAGAGCATGATATACATAGGCCCAAGCAATCAGGTCAGTCACCAAGAATAATAAACTTTTTTTTTGAGTTGGAGTCTCACTGTGGCCCAGACTGGAGTGCAGGGGCGTGTTCACGGCCGCCGCAGCCTCGACCTGCTGGGTTCAGGTGATCCTCCTGCCTCAGCCTTCCAAGTAACTGGAACCACAGGCATGTGCCACCACGCCTGGCTAATTTTTTTGATTTATTGTAGAGACGTGGTCTCGCTGAGTTGCCAAGGCTGGTCTCGAACCCCTGGGCTCAGGCAATCCTCTGAGCTGGGATGACAGGCATGAGCCATTGTGCCTGGCACATAATAAACTTTTTTTTTTTTTTTGAGTTGGAGTCTCACTCTGTCACGCCAGCTGGAGGGAAGTGGTATGCTCCTGGCCACCGCAGCCTCCACCTGCTGGGCTGAGGCGATCCTTCCACCTCAGCCTTCCAAGTAGCTAGAACTACAGGTGCACGCTACCACAACCAGCTAATTTTTTAATTTATTGTAGAGATGAGATCTTGCCAAATTGCCAAGGCTGGTCTTGAACCTGTGGACTCAGGCAATCCTCTCACCTCGGCCTCCCAAAGTGCTGGGATTGTAGGCGTGAGCCACTGTGCCTGACCCCATAGTAAACTTCTTGAAAAAGAAAAAAGCACCCACAAAGACAAGGCAACCAACCGCACAGCCCACACTCACAAGCACTCCCCCCATAAAAACCCTCGGACACACCGACATACCCAACACATGTCCACGCTCAGACAGACACACTCATCACTGGAAATGCACGCGGATGCCAAGACTCAGGCACACCCGCCAGAAGGCCTTTCCTCCAAGCGGTGAGACAACGAATATCATTTACTGAGGCTAACATTTGGCCCTTGGCCAAGCCATGCCTGAAGCTGCTTATGTCTAGTGTTTTCTGCCATATGAGTCCCAGACGTCCCTTTTTTGCTTGAGCCCATTTGTGTTGGGATTTGGGGCAACCAGAGTCCTGGCTAATGCAGATAAATGATGACGCCAGGGGGAGTAAACTGAGGCATTCTTGGAGGCATTCCAAGACAGGATATTTACAAAGGCCTGGAGGTATGAGATAGCACGGTTGGTGGAAAGCTGCACTATGGTATGCACAATAGAGCGGGAAGCCGATTTAAGTCACACAGAGGAATCTGAATTCGGTCTGAGCACCTAGGAATCTAGTCAGTGGGAGTCATCGAATGTTCTTGATGAGGGAAGCTCCACTTTCAGAACTGTCCCTCAGGAGACAGTGTGTGGATGGATGAATGAATGTTTTCGCTGGAAACCTGCAAGATGGGTGCAGGTGAGGAGACAGAGCGCGGGAAAGGTGGGCCACACCGGCCTCCCAGAGAGTTCTGACACCCAGCTCCGAACCAGCATGTCGGAACTACAACTTCCGGCATGCCATGCGAGGGACACTCGGTCCTCGTGATTTGCCGGCTCCAGGCCCGCTGGTTGGTCGTCCGGGCTGCTCGTCAGAACAACCTTGGGCTCTGATTGGCCGGATTCCCGCACTGCCCCTCCCAGCCGTGGGTCCCCGCTCTGCGCCCGGCACGCGACATGGTGAGCGAACGTCCTGCGGTGCGGGGGTCCCCGAAGGCCGAGGTCCAGCCGCGGGGACCCCGGGAGGCACGGAGTGGCGCGGCCCTTTTGGGGGGACTGGCGGTCCTGAGGGACTCGGGGGCACGCGAGGCCGTGCGTCCTTCCGGGGG
>NW_007248727.1:12733-14878 GCF_000164805.1 Carlito syrichta | reverse complement strand
AGAGCCGGAGAGGTGGACACGGGGTCCGGGTGGCCTCGGGGCGGGCGAGGGTCTCCGCATCCGGAGCCTGGAGGCCAGGCCGGGACGGGGCCCGGGCGGGACGCCACGGCCCGGGGGCTCTGGCCTGGGCAGAGGGAGGCCGGGAGCCGGAGGGCCCGGGAGGGGGCCAGAGGAGGTCCCTACCCGGGGGGTCCCCGAGGAGGGGCGTTGGCGGAGGGCACTGTGGACAGTGGGGCGTCGTTCCAGGCCAGGATGCGAGAGCCCGTAGGAGGGGACGGCAGGGGCTCCCGGGGATGGCCGGGGGCAAGCCGCCTGCGATTGGAGTAGGGGTCTCGAGAGGGACGTGGGCTGATGAAGGCCCCAGAAGACGCGGAGACGTCTGCAGAGCCTCCGGCCGGAGGCGGGTGGGGGCGGGGCCGTGGCACCTCGGGTGGGGGTGCGCCCCTCCACCACGGTCTTCTCCCTGAGAGCTTTTTTTGCGGGGGGGGGGCGGGGAGACAGCCATTTAGAGCCCGTGGGTCTGGGAAGGCCTCTGAGACCCGAGGCGGGGTGGTCTCCAGCTGGACCCGCGGGGAGGCGAAGGGAGTTGGGGCTTGACCTTGAGACTGGGTGAGGGCCTGCGTCCCTTGGGGGGGCCACAGGAGGGACGGTGGGTGGAGAGGCCTCCCAGGAGGGCCAGGAGCTGGGCAGAGAGGTCCCACCCGGAAGGTGCCCGGGTGCTGGGGTCGTGAGTGCTGGGCGAGGTGTGGCTAAAACCCTGGCAGGGGAGGGGGTCCCAGAGGGAGGAGAAACACAGGCTGCGGGCTGGAGGGCGGGTGTTGGGGAGCCGGGAAGGAGTCACAGGAGGAAAGGCGGGGCTTGGAGCAGCCCGGGCTGGTGTGCAGGGTCCTGTGGGGTCATTGGGGCCTGCCAGCCAGTCTGCACTCAGTCGGGGGAGGGTGAGCCATGAGGGTTTGGAGGTTAAGAATGCGGCGCCACCAACCGCGTTTTATAACTGGAGAAAGATTTCTGGTCTCAGTTTACAAGTCACAGGCAGAGAGAAAACGTTCTGTTAATATTAGTCACCTACTTTAGTGACGGATTTCTCAGCATTTATTCCAAATTAGTCTAGGCCCAGTATCCATCACACTAGAGTTTTTTCTATTCAAGTGAGCTTACTTTTGCCTGTTAAAGGATTATTTTAATAATTGATTGCTTTCACTTTTTTTTTTTTTGAGTTGGAGTCTCGCTCTGTCGCCCAGACTGGAGTGCAATGGCATGCTCCCAGCTACTGCAGCCTTGACCTGCTGGGCTCCGGCGATCCTTCCTCCTCAGCCTTCCCAGTAGCCGGAATTACAGGCACACTACCACGCCCGGCTGATTTTTTGATTTATTGTAGAGATGAGGTATACAGTAACATTCCCAGACCCCCAGCTTTGTCTCCTTTGGGCAAATTATGCTGACCGTTGTCTGCTGACCATTATAGAACTCCTTCACCATAAGTTCCATATAATTGTATGCTTTGTTAACTGCAATCAAATGTTAAGCTGGAGTACAGACTGGAGTGCAGTGGCACGCTCCTGGCCACTGCAGCCTCGACCTGCTGGGCTCCCGCGATCTTTCTGCCTCAGCCTTCCAAGTAGCTGGAACTGTAGGCTTGCGCTACCACGCCCGGCTAATTTTTGATTTATTGTAGAGATGAGTTCTCGCCAAGTTGCCCAGGTGGGTCTTGCACCCGTGGGCTCAGGCAATTCACTCACCTTGGCCTCCCAAAGCGCGGGAGTATAGGCTGAGCTACTGAGCCCGGCCAATTTTTTGAGCGTGCAGTGGCACGCTCCCGGCCACCACAGCCTCGACCTGCTGGGCTCCTCAATCCTTCTGCCTCAACTTTCCAAGGAGCTGGAACTACAGGCACACACCACCATGCCTGGCTAGTTTTTGATTTATTGTAAAGACAAGGTCTCACCAAGTTGTCCGGGTGGTCTTGAACCCACAAGCTCAGGCAATCCACTCGTCTTGGCCTCCCAAAGTGCTGGGATTACAGGCTGAGCCACTGAGCCTGGCCTCCCATTTTTTTTTTTTTTGCTTGAGTTGGAGTCTCACTCTGTCGCCCAGACTGGAGTGCAGTGGCTGCTCCCGGCCACTGCAGCCTCAACCTGCTGGGCT
>NW_007248727.1:8627-11429 GCF_000164805.1 Carlito syrichta | reverse complement strand
GTAGCTGGAACTACAGGCGCGTGCTACCACGCCCGGCTATTTTTAATTTTATCGTAGAGACGAAGTCTTGCCAAGGTGCCTGGGCTGGTCTCGAACCCGCGGGCTCAGGCAGTCCACTCGCCTTGGCCTCCCAAGGTGCCTGGCTTTATTTATTTATTTATTTATTTGAGCCAGAGTCTCTGTCGCCCAGGCTGGAGTACAGCGGCGCTCTCACGGCCATTTCAGCCTTGACCTGCTGGGCTCAGGTGATCAGCCTCAATCTTCTGAGTAGCTGGAACCACAGGCATGCGCCACCACACCTGGCTAATTTTTTTATTTATGGTAGAGATGAGGTCTTGACGAGTGGCCCAGGTTGGGCTTGAACGCCTGGGCTCAGCCAGTCCTCTCACCTCGGGCTCCCAAAGTGCTGGGGTTACAGGCATGAGCCACTGTGCCCGGCCAGATTCTTTTTGACCCCTGTGGAACCGCAGCCGCACCCCCAGGTCCCCAGGTCCCCAGTCCTCCTGCCTTCCTGTCATTCAGCCTGGCTTGGTCCCTGCTCTCGTCTCGCTTGTCACTGTGGGTCTGTGGCCCTTCCTGAGAAGCTCATGGAAACCTAATTCTGCCCCTGTTTCCCCAGGATAGGTGGCCGGCAGAGCCAAGGTCTCAAGCCCCGAGCCCACTCAACTCTGATCTGCTGGTCCCACCGTTTGCCCAGATTTCCCCCACTGTGTTCCCCTGGCCCCACCCTCCCTCTAACCCGAGCCCCCTTGAGTTTGGGCTTGGGGCTCACTACCTCAGGGCCCCCGTGCCCGAGCTTTCTGACAGCCATCCTTGCCATCAGCCTGTTCCGGTACAAGCACCCCTCCGAGGAGGAGCTCCGGGCTCTGGCAGGGAAGCAGAGGCCCAGAGGCCGGAAGGAGCGGTGAGTGGGCCCGACACAGCCCCAGCCCTGGGTGGGTGGCTTCTCCCCAGGGGCTCCAGGCTGCAGGGACACAGGATTGGTTCTCCCACACGTCCATGTGCTCCTCTAGGCACAGGTGAATCGGGGAGACTCTAGCGCCGGGAGATGGTCCCCATCTAGTTAGCATCTCATGTTTCCTGGTGGTGTGCACGGGGCCGCCGCTGTGAGTGGTGAGAGGCGCCCGTGTTCCCAGCTCCCAAGCCTCTAAGGATGGTACCGCAGAGCCTCCTAGCCCCGTGGGATTCATTCTCACCCACCCCCTTCCATGTCCCTGTCCCCCTCAGGTGGGCCAATGGCCTTAGTGATGAGAAGCCCTTGTCTGTGCCCCGAGACGCCCCGCTCCAGCTGGAGACCTGCCCCCTCACGGCTGTGGACGCCCTTGGTAACAGCCCAGCCCTGCTCCCCAGAGTCTCCCCCGGGTCCCAGAGGTCACCACAGGCCCATGGAGGGGGGGTGGCCTGGGCAGGCTGGGCGTGGGGCTGAGCAGAGGGCCCCCACAGTCCTGCGCTTCTTCCTGGAGTACCAGTGGTTCGTGGACTTTGCCGTGTACACGGGTGGCGTGTACCTCTTCACCGAGGCCTACTACTACGTGCTGGGCCCAGCCCGGGAGACCAACATTGCTGTGTTCTGGTGCCTGCTCACCGTGGCCTTCTCCGTGTATCCTTCCCTCTCGGGCCCCCAACCTTGGTGTGACAGTCTTGCCTGCGAGGCCACACCCAACCCCCATGCTCAGTGGCATGACGCAGCCATTTTGTATGCCCTAGTGCTGCAAATGGGCAGTCCGGGCTGGCTCAGTTGATCAGTTCCTCTCGACTCCACGTGGTCTTGCTCCTGCATGGCAGCAGAAATGCCGGAAGCAAGAGGGAATGGCTTGCTGGAAGTCAGCTCACCCCCGTCCCTGTCCCTTCCATGACATTCTCTGTGTCAAAGCAAATCACCAGGCCAGCCAAGAATCCGGGATGTGAAACGGATGGCCCCTTTTTCAGATGTCCTGCTAAGAGGCATAGGGAGCAGCATGCAGTGGCTCCTGCCTGTCATCCCAGCACTTCCGGCAGCTGAGGCAGGAGAAAGGTGGCCCTTTCCAATTGGCCACAAGTGCTCTGATGAGGCCAGCCCCCCTGAACCAGCACCCCCAGCTCACACCTGATCGGGGCTCCGGGACCCCAACCCGCACTCCTCCAGGCCATTCCCAAGCCCAGTTCACATCCTGGGGTTGGGGTCCTGGGTCGGGGCACTGGCACTCGTGGCCACCTTAGCTCCACACCCCAGCAAGGTGTTCCTGACAGTGACCCGGCTGTACTTCAGTGCTGAGGAGGGGGGCGAGCGCTCCGTTTGCCTCACCTCTGCCTTCCTCTTCCTGCTGCTGTCCATGCTGGTGCAGGTGATCCCGGAGGAGACCCTGGAGCTGGGCCTGGAGCCTGGTAGGTGCTGGCCCCCATGGGGCCCCGTCGCCATCACTCCCTCATAACCTGGCCAGGGCGGCTTGACTGGCTTGCCCACCCACAAGCAGAAGGTGGAGGAGTGGACTTCAGGGCCCAGCCCGCCCCCACTGGTGACCAGAGCAGCTCCTAGCCTCCCCGCTGGCCTCTGTGCAAGAGAGGATGCCCCTTCTCACCGTCTCTTCTGGGTGCCACGGGCACTTCTGTTCCAGTCTGTGCCTTACCCAGAAGCCACAGTGTCTAATACTTGCCTATGCCAATTAGTCAGGTGTAGTGGCACGTGCTGGTTGTCCTAGCTCCACGGGAGGCTGAGGGAGGAGGACTGCTGAGCCCAGGAGGTCCAGGCTGCCGTGAGCTGAGATCACGCCACTGCACTCCAGCCTGGGCAACAGAATGAGACCCTGACTTTAAAAAAAAAAA
>NW_007248727.1:8350-8558 GCF_000164805.1 Carlito syrichta | reverse complement strand
GGGAGCAGCCACTGCACTCCAGTCTGGGTGATGGAGTGAAACTCCAACTCAAAAAAGGAAAAGAAAATGAAACTTACCTATTCCAACTTCATGGCAGGGAGAATAGGTAAATGATATAAAATTTAAAAGTATAGCCGGGCTCGGTGGCTCAGCCTGTAATCCCGCGCCTTTGGGAGGCTGAGGTGAGTGGATTGCCTGAGCCCGCGGG
>NW_007248727.1:2905-8143 GCF_000164805.1 Carlito syrichta | reverse complement strand
GGGAGCAGCCACTGCACTCCAGTCTGGGTGATGGAGTGAAACTCCAACTCAAAAAAGGAAAAGAAAATGAAACTTACCTATTCCAACTTCATGGCAGGGAGAATAGGTAAATGATATAAAATTTAAAAGTACAAGAGGGTTAGGGTGACTGTCACCCTCCTTCACTGGTTTCCCCCCACCCAGAGGAAACCTGTGTGCCCCTTTAGTCACACAAAATACAGCTGTATGCATCATATTTTTCCCTTAAAAATGGTAACATTGGAGGTTGTCCCTTGGTGCTACATACAGTGTCATTTTTTATAACAGCTACTTAGTATTTCATTTCATGGATGGCTTATGATTTTTGTTTTTTTTAGTCAGAGTCCTACTCTGTTGCCCAGGCTAGAGTGCAGTGGCACACTCACAACCACCCCAGCGTCAACCTGCTGGGCTCCAGCGATCCTTCTGCCTCAGTCTTCCAAGTAGCTGGAACTACAGGCGTATGCTACCATACCTGGCTATTTTTGATTTATTGTAGAGACGAGGTCTTGGCAAGTGTCCCGGGCTGGTATCAAACCCCTCGACTCAGGCAGTCCTCTTGCCTTCTCCACCCAAAGTGCTGAGATGACAGGCATGAGCCACTGCGCCAGCCGCCTAATTTTTAAAAAAAATTTGTTGTAGAGACACATTCTTACTATGTTGCCCAGGCTGGTCTTGGACTCCTGGGCTTAAGCAGCCCTCCTGCCTTGGCTTCCCAAAGTACTGGGATTACAGGCATGAGCCACGGTGCCCAGCCTACCATTTTATATTTCACATTCCCACCAGTAGTGCACAAGATTTCCAGTTTCTCCACTTCTTGTCAACACTTGTTTTCTTCTTCTTTCCATGTAGTCATATCTACACTATCTTCCCTATGCGTCCACACACCATACTTTCTCTGTTGAGCCATTGGACATTGCAGCCATCATCACTGGTATCTTGATGAACAGAAGTTTATTATTTTAATTGATATTTGTCTTGAAAATATCCTTTCCTTCCCTATGATTGGAAGAAAGTCTTTCCAAATTTTCTTGTAAGATAGTTTACATTTTGCATTCAATAAGCCCTTAAACTCCTGGTGGTTAATTTTTGTTATGATGTAGGGGTCAAATTCAAGGTTTCCCATGAAATAACCTTGACAAAGAATTGTATTTTACTTGACTTGTGTGTTCTTTTGTCTCTTTTGTCCTTTCACTTTATTTTCTTGTTTCCAGTTTCTCAGTTGGCTACTTGACTCGTACATTTTCAGTCTTTTCTAATTTCATAGCATACACAACATTTAATACTACACATATTTTACAAAGTCTCACTTTTGTTCACCCATTTTTAATTTTATTTTTTGAGTTGCTCTCACTGTTGCCCAGACCGGAGTGTGGTGGCATGATCACAGCTCACTGTAGCCTCAAAATCCTGGACTCAGGCAATCCTTCTGCCTCAGCCTCTCACATAGCTGAGACTACAGGCATGCATCACCATGCCCAGCTAATTTTTTTGTAGAGACGAGGTCTTGCTATGTTGTCTAAGCTGGTCTTGAACTACTGAGCTCCAGCTATCCTCCCACCTCAGCCTCCCAAAGTGCTGGGATTACAGGTGTGAGCCACTGCGCCTGATTCCTGTTAACCCAAGGTTTGAGTGATATGTTTTAGTATTTGGTTCTGGGTGTTTTTTTTGTTTTTTTGTTTTTTGAGTTGGAGTCTCACTCTGTCATCCAGGCTAGAGTGCAGTGGCAGGCTCACAGCCACCACAGTCTCAACCTGCTGGTTTCAGGTGATCTTTCTGCCTCAGCCTTACAAGTAGCTGTAACTACAGGAACGTGCCACCACACCTGGCTAATTTTTTTTATTATTTTATTGTAGAGATGAGGTCTCTTCAAGTTGCAGGCTGGTCTTGAACTCGCAGGCTCAGGCAGACCTCTCACCTCAGCCTCCCAAAGTGCTGGGATTACAGGCGAGAGCCACAGCCTTAACATGTCCATTATGGTTTCTTTTTTGATATATGAATCATTACATAAATGTTTTTAAAATTTCAAACACAGACCTTTAAAATTTTTAAAAATTTATTTCTAACTTAATTGTATGTGGTTACAAAGGATGGTCTATTTGAAATGGATTCTTTAAAATTTGGTAAGATTTGCCTTATGGCTTAGAATGTGATCAGTTTTTGTGACTATTCCACATGTTCTTAAAGTCATATTCTCTGGGCCAGGTTTAGTGGCTCAGCCTGTAATCCCAGCACTTTGGGAGGCCGAGGCAAGTGGACTGCCTGAGCCTGTGGGTTTGAGACCAGCCTGGGCAACTTGGCGAGACCTTGTCTCTATAGTAAATAAAAAATTAGCCGGGTGTGGTAGCATGCACCTGTAGTTCTGGCTACTTGGAAAGCTGAGGCAGAAGGATCGCTGGTGCCCAGCAGGTTGACGCTGGGGTAGCTGTGAGTGTGCCACTGCACTCCAGCCTGGGCGACAGAGTGAGACTCCAACTCAAAAAAGACATATTCTTTGGATCTGTGAGTCCAATAAATTCAAGTCTTCATTTTTCCTAACCATTTGTCTGTGACATTTTGATGAGTAGAAGTTAATCTCCCCCTGGGATGGTAGAGTTATTAATTTATCTAGGTGGTTTTGTTTTCTTTATGTAGTTCAAGGCTAACTTATAAAGTGTACACAAATCTAGAACTGCTAGATTTTCCTGGCAAGTCAGCCATTTTATTATGATGTATTGACCCTTTCTATCTCTGATAATAATTCTGTCTTCGTCTAGTTTGTCTAGCTAATTAGTATGGCCTTCCTAGCTTTATTGTGATGAGTATTTGCTATATCTTTTTAACATCCCTTCACTTTCAGCCCTCCAGTGACATTATGATGAGGTGTGTCATCCCTTAAAAATCATGTAGTTGGACCTTTTCAGTGTAGTCTGACAGCCTTCATCATTTAACTTCAGAGCTTAGTCTATTTATATTTATTGTGATTGCTGACATATTTGGCCTTGTTTCTACCGTCTTTTTTACCTTCTATTTGTTTCTTTTCTATTGTTGCCATTGACATTGGCTGTCAGCCTAACTGTCATTCCTTTATAGGTGGTCTGTCTTAACTCCCTGGCTGCTTTGTGATCTCTTTGTTTTTGGTGTCCTGCAGTTTCACTACACTGGGTCTAGGTATGGATTTCTTTTTATTTATCTGGTTTGACAGTTTGTGTGTGTCATTCATTCCACAGACTTCTTAACCATTCTTTTCCAAGAACTTTTGTCCTTCATTTCCTCTCTTCTCTCACTCTGGGACTCTGATTTAACTCGTGCTTTGCTTACTATTCTGTCCTTATCTCGTCTTCCCTTTATATTTCCCACCTTGTCTCTCTGAGTTGGAATTTGAGTGATTTCTTTAGATCTGTTTTCCAATTCATCAATTCCTTCTTTGGCTGTTTCTAATATAGTATTTAACAAGCTATTATTTCAATAATTCCGTTTTTCCTTTAGGAAGGCTTAATTTAGTTCCTTTGCAAGTCTACCCAGTCATCTGAAGGTAGTCTCACGTTACTCTTATTGTGATTCCAGCTTTCATGTCCTTAAATCATTTAACACATAATTGACAGTGCCAACTTCTGAAGTTCTTGAGACCTAAACTTACTTATTTTTTCCGCTGACTCTTCTTTATGGTGATTGGTTTCTTTGTGTGTTTGGTGTTTTTGGTTGCGAGCTCATATTAATTTGGTCTTACTCTTTGGAAAACCTTGGAGCCTGAGTTTGAGGGTTCCTTCCTCCAGAAGGACTTTGGTTTTGTCCTGCAGGAGTCCTTCATCCCTGTCCAGATTCCTGCTAAATTCTAGGAAGCTTGGGCTCAGCGGCGCCACCTTGTGTCCCCAGCCCCACTGGTGCACTCTTCTTTTCTTGAAAAGAGTTCTGCACAACCAGAACACAAAGTTGTCCCTGTTCCCGGCCCAGGGTTTGGCCACCACTGGTGCGCTCCTACTTGGGTAGCAAAAGGACATCTGGGAGGCAAGCAGAGTGGACTTAGATACCCTGAGAACCCATTCTTCTCTGTCCTCTCCTCAACTTCCCCAGGCCTGGCCAGCATGACCCAGAACTTGGAGCCACTTCTAAAGAAGCAGGGCTGGGACTGGGCGTGAGTCCTGGGAATGGGGGGTAGGGAACAAGGGCGGGCTGGGAACCTCCCAGGGTCCTACAGATGGGCTTCTGACTGGCTGTGGTGACCCTCTGAGCTGCTGTTCTCCACAGGGTCCCTCTGGTCAAGCTGGCCATCCGCCTGGGGCTGGCGGTAGCGGGCTCCGTGCTAGGCGCCTTTCTCGCCTTCCCTGGCCTGCGGCTGGCCCAGACCCACCGTGATGCGCTGACCATGTCGGAGGACCAGCCCATGCTGCAGTTACGTGGGTGGCCCGGTGGGTGGGGGCAGACGGGCCCCAGGGGCGAGGCCGGGGAATGGCGGGTGCCGGCCTCACTCCTTCCTGCCCTCGCCCTCCAGGCTCCTCCTGCACACCAGCTTCCTGTCTCCCCTCTTCATCCTGTGTCTCTGGACGAAGCCCATTGCCCGGGACTTCCTGCGGCAGGCGCCCTCTGGGGGGACACCCTCCCCCCTGGGCGTCCTCAGGTGCTGGGAGGACAGCTGGGGCCCCTCTGTGTACTCGTCTCTGGGGCTCAGGGAGAGCCAACGGGGAGACCCTGGGGCTGGGGGACGGGCTCGTTAGCCGCCTCCCCCTGCGCCCCTCTGCACAGCCTGTCGGACTCTGCCTTCGACTCCATGCGCCTCTGGGTGCTGGTGGCGCTGTGTCTGCTGCGGCTGGCGGTGACCCGGCCCCACCTGCAGGCCTACCTGTGCCTGGCCAAGGCCCGCGTGGAGCGGCTGCGCAAGGAGGTGGGCCGCATCGAGGCCCGCGAGATCCAACGACGGGTACGCACAGCCTCCGCGGGCAGGGGGGGAGCCCGAGGCCCGGGGGGCTGGGTCCCTCAACCCAGAAGGCCCCCGCTGCAGCCGCCGCCGCGCCCTGCCCGCCAGGTAGTCCGGGTCTACTGCTACGTGACCGTGGTGAGCTTGCAGTACCTGACCCCGCTGATCCTCACCCTCAACTGCACGCTTCTGCTCAAGACCCTGGGTGAGAGGCCCCGCGAAGCAGGGGGAGGGAGGGGCGGGGCCGGCACCGGAGCGGCCTTGGAGGCGGGGCCTGCGGGGCAGGCCAAGTCCGGGCTGGAGGCGGGGCCGCGGCAGGAGGCGGG
>NW_007248727.1:0-2234 GCF_000164805.1 Carlito syrichta | reverse complement strand
AGCCGACCGGGCGGGATGCGTGTGCGGGGCGAGTGGCGGCTTCTTGCAAGTCCACGTGGTACCTGCCTGGGTGCAGGGCGGGGGCTGCGACGGCGATCCCAGGTCCGGAGGAGACAGCGAAGGGGGGGAAACAGTGGGAAGAAACACCGGCAGCTGGGAGAGGAGACCGAAGTCAGGGGAGAGGGCTGCAGGGCGGAGAGAGCAGGTGGAAGGGAGGGGAGTGAACTGGCAGGTGCGGGGAGAGGCCGCCATGAGGGTGCACTGGGAAATCAGAGGAAAGAAGGCAGGGTGTGGGGGCTCACGCCTGTCATCCCAGCACTTTGGGAGACTGAAGCCGCAGGATCGCTTGAGGCCAGGAGTTCAAGACCAGCCTGGGCAGCATAGTGAGACCTTGCCTCTACGGGGAAAAAAGTACATTTATACAAAATCTAAGACAATTTTAAGAAACAACACTAAGTCTAAGATGCATCCACTGCACCTCCAGAGGAGTCTTTTTTATTCCTTCCTGTAAACGCAGAAGAAGCCTTGACAGGTGTCTGGAACCTCAGCACCATCTGGTCCAGGTGGGTCCTCGGGCCTTCTCTCCCTCCATTTGGCAGAGTCAGCCCCAGGACCTGGCTCTCGTCCTCACTGTCCCCTTCTCCTCCACCATCACTCATTAGGCACCACATTTTCACCAACAAACACCTTTTTGGGGGTAGAGACAGGGTCGAACTCCTGACCTCACCTCGACCTCCCAAAGAACTGGGATTACAGGCATGAGCCATTACATCTGGCCATCAGATACAAGTTTGGTTTCTGCAGCCCTGGGCATCTCAGACAGTTCAACACAGCATGTACAGAGTGCCTGACCTTTCCCTTGACTCCTGGGTCGCATCTGCTCCACCTCTTCTGTTGTATCACATCCCACCCATGGGGAGGCCTGTTCGCTCCACCTTCAAAACCAAAACCCCTGAACCTGGGTGTGCTCCTATTCTTTCCTTTCTTTTCTTTTGAGTCAGGGCTTCACTCTGTCCTCCAGGCTAGAGTGCAGTGGCACTATCATAGCTCACTGCAGCCTCAAACTCCTGGGCTCAAGCCATCCTCCTGCCTCAGCCTCCCAAAGTGCAGGGATGACAAGCGTAAATCACGGAGTCCAGACGAATTTTTTCTTTTTATTTTCTTTTTGTTTTTTGGTTTTTTTTTGAGTTGGAGTCTCACTCTGTCGCCCAGACTGGAGTGCAGTGGCCGCTCCCGGCCACCGCAGGCTCAACCAGCTGGGATCTGGCGATCCTTCCGCCTCAGCCTTCCGAGTAGCCGGAATTATAGGCACACACTACCACACCCGGCTGATTTTTTGATTTATTGTAGAGATGAGGTCTCGCCAAGTTGCCCAGGCGGGTCTCAAACCCACAGGCTCAGGCAATCCACTCACCTCAGCCTCCCAAAGGTGCGGGATTACAGGCTGAGCCACCGAGCCCAGCTGAATTTTTTCTTTTTATATTAAGAAACGGTCTCACTATGCTGTCCAGGCTGGTCTCAAACTCCTGGCCTCAAGCAATCCTCCCAAAGTGGATTATAGGTGTAAGCCACCATGCCCTATCTGGAAATTTTAAGAGTGGTTAGCACAGGTCTGTTTGAAGGAGGCAAAGAAGGGAACCATGTAGGTTCCTAGGGGGAGAGTAACCCAGGTCTGTGAAAAGGCTTTGAGGCCAGGTTCGGTGGCTCGGCCTGTAACCTCAGCACTTTGGGAGGCCGAGGTGGGACTGCCTGAACTTGGGGTTCAAGACCAGCCGGGTCAACTTGGTAGGACCTTGTCTTTACAATACATCAAAAAATTAGCCGGGTATGATGGTGCACACCTGTAGTTCCCACTACTTGGGAGGCTGAGGCGGAAGGATTGCCAGAGCCCAGCATGTTGAAGCTGGGGTGACTGTGAGCATGTCGCTGTAGTCCAGCCTGGGCGACAGAGTGAGATTTCATGTCAGAAAAAAAAAAAGGCAGCCCACTGGCGAGGAGCTTGAGCTCAGCTTCCCCAGAACGGATTTAAGCGGCCCTGGGCCCCGGCGAGCCCCGCAGACTCGAGGGGGCGCAGGGCTAACTCGCCTCCTTTCCCGGCCCCAGCGGACACCGGGGGCCCCGAGTCGCACAGAAACCCAGGTGTGGTGGCGGCCGTGTGTCCGCTGGCGTCTGTCTGCTCATCTGGGCTTTGGTCACGGCTGTGAGGTGCTGCCGTCGGGGCGAGCCCGGATGGG
>NW_007248726.1:1468933-1470550 GCF_000164805.1 Carlito syrichta | reverse complement strand
CAGCATGGAGATCCAGAACCTCAATGCGACTTTGGACCAAATGGACTTAATTGATACCTACAGAACACTCCATCCAAAGACCACAGAATACACATTCTACTTGTCACCACATGGAACATATTCTAAGATCGACCACATACTCGGCCATAAATCAAGCATAAGCAAATTTAAAAGGACCAAAATTCTACCATGTACCTTCTCAGACCACAGTGGAATAAAAATAAACATTGACACCAACAAAGTCCCTCCAAAACCCACAAAGACATGGACACTAAACAGCATGATGCTAAACAACTCCTGGGTCAATGATGAAATCAAAACAGAGTCAAAAGATACCATGAAGAAAATGGAAGGAACACAAATTCACAACCTAACAAGCCACCTAAGGAAGCTGGAAAAGCAAGACCACAAAAACCCTAATTTCAGCAAAAGAATCCAGATCACCAAAATAAAAGCCCAAATTCAGGACATAGAAGACAGAAAGATAATACAAAAAAATCAATGAAACAAAAAGCTGGTTCTTTGAAAGGATAAGCAAGATCGATGGTTCCCTAGCTACACTGACCAAGAAAAAAAACGAGGAAAAAAACCTAATAAGCACAATTAGAAACACAAAAGATGAAGTCACATTTGACCCTGAAGAAATACAAAAGATCATTGGAGATTACTACGTACACTTGTATGGAAACAAACTTGAAAACCTTAAGGAAATGGAGGACTTTCTGACATCACACAACCTACCTAGGTTGGAACAAGAAGAAATTGAGACCCTAAATAGACCAATAACAATCAAGGAAATCAACTATGTAATAAGAAAACTACCTACCAAAAAAAGCCCTGGTCCAGATGGCTTTCCAGCAGAATTCTACAAGACATTTAAGGAGGAGCTGATACCAATCCTACTGAAGGTATTCCAGGCGATTGAAAAAGATGGAACTCTCCTCAAATCATTGTATGAAGCCAACATCACATTGATACCCAAGCCAGGTAAAGATCCAACAAAGAAAGAGAACTACAGGCCAATATCTTTGATGAACATAGATGCTAAAACTCTCAACAAGACCCTAGCGAACCAGATTCAACAATACATCTCAAAAATCATCCATCATGACCAAGTAGGCTTCATTCCTGGGATGCAAGGCTGGTTCAACATTTGTAAAACCATATATGTAATTAAATACATCAACAGATGTCAAAACAAAAACCACATGATTATATCATTAGATGCAGAAAAAGTTTTTGATAAAATCCAGCACCCCTTCTTGATAAAAACCATCGAACATCTAGTCATACGGGGAACATACCTCAGAATAGTAAACGCCATCTATGAGAAACCCACAGCCAACATACTCCTAAATGGACAAAAATTGGAACCATTTCCCCTGAAAACTGGAACAAGACAAGGATGCCCACTCTCACCCCTCCTGTTCAACATAGTATTGGAAGTCCTGGCTAGAGCAATCAGAGAAGAGAAGACAATCAGGGGTATCCAAATAGGAAAAGAGGAAGTGAAGTTATCTCTCTTTGCAGATGATATGATTGTGTACCTTGAAAACCCAAGAGAATCTGTCAAAACTTCCTTACACTGATAAAGGCCTTTGGCAAAGTATCAGGATA